>NW_024376366.1:0-69444 GCF_016808335.1 Panicum virgatum
ATTCGGGACCGTTTGGTTGTCTTAAAAACTCGGTGCAAACAGGCCGAACTAGTGCAAAAGTTCGTGCCACGAAGTCGCGTCGGAATTTTTCATAACGAATGCACCGATCCACCCCCATTGGACCGTAAACTGATGTTTTGGTGCATTTCGTACTATTTGGGTGCATTGGGACCGTTTGGTTGCTTTACGAAACTCGGTGCAAAATGGGCCGAACTAGTGCAAAAGTTCGTGCCACGAACTTGCGTCGAATTTTTTCGCAACGAACGCACCCCGATCCACCCCATTGGACCCTAAACTGACGTTCTGGTGCGTTTCATACTATTTGGGTGCATTCGGGTCCGTTTGGTTGCCTTACGAAACTCGGTGCAAAACGGGCCGAACTAGTGCAAAAGTTCATGCCACGAGTCGCGTCGGAGTTTTTTAAACGAACGCACCCGATCCACCCCATTGGACCCTAAACTGACGTTTTGGGGTGTTTTGTACAATTTGGGTGCATTCGGTACCGTTTGGTTGCTTTTCGAAACTCGGTGCAAAACGGCCGAACTATTGCAAAAGTTCGTGCCACGAGGTCGCGTCGGAATTTTCGCAATGAACGCACCCGATCCACTCCATTGGACCCTAAACTGATGTTTTGGTGTGTTTCGTACAATTTGGGTGCATTCGGGACCGTTGGTTGCCTTACGAAACTCTGTGCAAAACAGGCCGAACTAGTGCAAAAGTTCGTGCCACGAACTTGCGTCGGAATTTTTCGCAACGAATGCACCCGATCCACCCCATTGGACCCTAAACTGATGTTTTGGTGCGTTTCGTACTATTTGGGTGCATTCGGGACCGTTTGGTTGCCTTACGAAACTCAGTGCAAAATAGGCCGAACTAGTCCAAAAGCTCGTCCTACGAGGTCACGTCGGAATTTTTCACAACGAACACCCCGATCCACCCCATTGGACCCTAAACTGATGTTCTGGTGCGTTTCGTACTATTTGGGTGCATTCGGGACCGTTTGGTTGTCTTAAAACTCGGTGCTAAACAGGCCGAACTAGTGCAAAGTTCGTGCCACGAGTCGCGTTGGAATTTTTCATACGACGCACCTGATCCACCCCATTGGACCCTAAACTGATGTTTTGGTGCATTTTGTACTATTTGGGTGCATTCGGGACCGTTTGGTTGCTTTACGAAACTCGGTGCAAAATGGGCCGAACTAGTGCAAAAGTTCGTGCCACGAACTTGCGTCGAAATTTTTCGCAACGAACGCACCCGATCACCCCATTGGACCCTAAACTGATGTTTGGTGCGTTTCATACTATTTGGGTGCATTCGGGTCCGTGGTTGCCTTACGAAACTCGGTGCAAAACGGGCCGAACTAGTGCAAAAGTTCGTGCCACGAGGTCGCCTCGGAATTTTTTCAACGAACGCACCCGATCCACCCCATTGGACCCTAAACTGACGTTTTGGTGTGTTTCGTACTATTTGGGTGCATTCGGTACCGTTTGGTTGCCTTACGAACTCGGTGCAAACGGGCCGAACTAGTGCAAAAGTTCGTGCCACGAGGTCGCGTCGGAATTTTTCGCAATGAACGCACCCGATCACCCCATTGGACCCTAAACTGATGTTTTGGTGTGTTTCGTACTATTTGGGTGCATTCGGGACCGTTTGGTTGCCTTACGAAACTCTGTGCAAAACAGGCCGAACTAGTGCAAAAGTTCGTGCCACGAACTTGCGTCGGAATTTTTCGCAACGAATGCGCCCGATCCACCCCATTGGACCCTAAACTAATGTTTTGGTGCGTTTCGACTATTTGGGTGCATTCGGGACCGTTTGGTTGCCTTACGAAACTCGTGATAACGGGCCGAACTAGTGCAAAAGTTCATGCCACGAGGTCGCGTCGGAGTTTTTTTACAATGAACGCATCCGATCCACCCCATTGGACCCTAAACTGACGTTTTGGTGTGTTTCGTACTATCTGGGTGTATTCGGACCGTGGTTGCCTTACGAAACTCGGTGCAAAACGGGCCAAACTAGTGCAAAAGTTCGCGCCACGAGGTCGCGTCGGAATTTTTCACAACGAACGCACCCGATTCCCCCCATTGGACCCTAAACTGATGTTTTGGCGCGTTTCGTACTATTTGGGTGCATTCGGGACCGTTTGGTTGCCTTACGATACTCGGTGCAGAACGGCCGAATTAGTGCAAAAGTTCGTGCCACGAGGTCGTGTCCGAATTATTCGCAATGAATGCACCCGATCCAACCTACTGGACCCTAAACTGACGTTCTGGTGCGTTTCGTACTATTTGGGTGCATTCGGGACCGTTTGGTTGCCTTAAAAACTCGGTGCAAAACAAGCCGAACTAGTACAAAAGTTCGTGCCACGAAGTCGCGTTGGAATTTTTCATAACAAATGCACCCGATCCACCCCATTGGACCCTAAACTGATGTTTTGGTGCATTTCGTACTATTTGGGTGCATTCGGGCCGTTTGGTTGCTTTACGAAACTCAGTGCAAAACGTGTCGAACTAGTGCAAAAGTTCGTGCCACCACGAACTTGCGTCGGAATTTTTCGCAAACGAAGTGCCACCCGAATCCACCCCATGGATCCTAAACTGAATTTTGTGCGTTCGCACTATTTGGGTGTCATTCGGGACCATTTGGTTGCCTACGAAAACTCAGTGGCAAAATCGGCCGAACTAGTCCAAAAGTTCGTGCTACGAGGGTCATATCGGAAGTATTCGCCACGAACTACAGCCCGTCCACCCATTGGACCCTAAACTGACGTTCTGGTGCATTAGTACTCATTTGGGTGTGCATTCGGGTCCGTTTGGTTGCCTTACGAAACTCGGTGCAAAACGGGCCGAACTAGTGCAAAAGTCATGCCACAAGGTCGCGTCGGAGTTTATTTTTACACGAACGCACCCGATCCACCCCATTGGACCCTAAACTTACGTTTTGTGGGTGTTTCGTACAATTTGGGTGCATTCGGTCCCCGTTTGTATGCCATTACGAAACTCGGTGCAAACGTGCCCGAAGTAGTGCAAAAGTTCGTGCCACGAGGGGCGCGTCGGAATTTTTTGCAATGAAGACGCACCCGATCCACCTCCATTGGATCCTAAAACTGATGTTTTGGTGTGTTTCGTACCTTTTGGGTGCATTCGGGACCGTTTGGTTGCCCTTACGAAACTCTGTGCAAAACAGGCCGAACTAGTGCAAAAGTTTCGTGCCACGAACTTGCGTCGGAATTTTTCGCCACAAATGCACCCGATCCACCCCATTGGACCCTAAACTTATGTTTTGGTGTGTTTCGTACTATTTGGGTGCATTCGGAACCGTTTGGTGGGCCTTACGAAACTCAGTGCAAAATAGGCCCGAACTAGTCCAAAAGCTCGTGCTACGAGGTCATGTCAGAATTATTCTCAACGAACACATCCGATCCACCCATTGGACCCTAAACTGACGTTCTGGTGCATTTCATACTATTTGGGTGCATTCGGGTCGTTTGGTTGCCTTACGAAACTTGGTTGCAAAACGGGCCAAACTAGTGCAGAAGTTCGTGCCACGAGGGTCCGCGTCGGGAATTTTTCGCAACAGAACGCACACCGATCACACCCATTGGACCCTAAACTGATGTTTTGTGTGCGTTTCGTACTATTGGGTGCATTAGGACAGTTGGTTGCCTTACGAAACTCGGTGCAGAACCGGGGTCGAATTCAGTTCAAAAGTTCGTGCCACGAGGTCGTGTCGAATTATTCGCAATGAATGCCACCCGATCCACCCTACTGGACCCTAAACTGATGTACTGGTGCGTTTCGTACTATTGGGTGCATTTGGGACCGTTTGGTTGGCCTTAAAAACTCGGTGCAAAACAAGCCGAACTAGTGCAAAAGTTCATGCCAAGAAGTCGCGTTGGAATTTTCATAACGAATGCACCCGATCCACCCCATTGGACCCTAAACTGATGTTTTGGTGCATTTCATACTATTTGGGTGCATTTGGGACCGTTTGGTTGCTTTAACGAAACTCGGTGCAAAAAACGGGCCGAACTAGTGCAAAAGTTCATGCCACGAAACTTGCGTCGAAATGTTTTTCGCAACGAACACACCGATCCACCCCATTGGACCCTAAACTGATGTTTTGGTGCGGTTTCGTCTATTTGGGTGCATTCGGGACCGTTTGGTTGCCTTACGAAACTCGGTTGCAAAACAGGCCGAACTAGTGCAAAGTTCGTGCCACGAACTTGCGTCGGAATTTTCAGCAACGAATGCAGCCGATCCACCCCATTGGACCCTAAACTTGATTTTTGGTGCATTTAGTACTATTTGGGTGCATTCGGGACCATTTGGTTGCCTTACGAAACTCAGTGCAAAATAGGCCGACTTAGTCCAAAAGTTTCGTGCTACGAGGTCACGTCGAAATTTTTCGCAACGAACGCACCCGATCCACCCCATTTGACCCTAACTGACGTTCTGGTGCGTTTCGTACTATTTGGGTGCATTCGGGTCCGTTTGGTTGCCTTACGAAACTCGGTGCAAAACATGCCGAATTAGTGCAAAGTTCGTGCCACGAACTTGCGTCGGAATTTTTCGCAACGAATGCACCCGATCCACCCCATTGGACCCTAAACTAATGTTTTGGTGCGTTTTGTACTATTTGGGGTGCATTCGGGACCGTTTGGTTGCCTTACGAAACTCAGTGCAAAATAGGCCGAACTAGTCCAAAAGTTCGTGCTATGAGGTCACGTCGGAATTATTCACACGAACACACCCGATCCACCCCATTGGACCCTAAACTGACGTTCTGGTGTGTTTCGTACTATTTGGGTGCATTCGGGGACCGTTTGGTTGTCTTAAAAACTCGGTGCTAAACAGGCAGAACTAGTGCAAAAGTTCGTGCCACGAAGGTCGCGTTGGAATTTTCATAACGAATGCACCTGATCCACCCCATTGGACCGTAAACTGATGTTTTGGTGCATTTCGTACTATTTGGGTGCATTCGGGACCGTTTGGTTGCTTTACGAAACTCGGTGCAAAACGGGCCGAACTAGTGCAAAAGTTCGTGCCACGAACTTGCCGTCGAAATTTTTCGCAACGAACGCACCCGATCCACCCCATTGGACCCTAAACTGACGTTCTGGTGCGTTTCATACTATTTGGGTGCATTCGGGTACCGTTTGGTTGCCTTACGAAACTCGGTGCAAAACGGGCCGAACTAGTGCAAAAGTTCATGCCACGAGGTCGCGTCGGAGTTTTTTACAACGAACGCACCCGATCCACCCCATTGGACCCTAAACTGACGTTTTTGGTGTGTTTCGTACAATTTGGGTGCATTCGGTACCATTTGTATGCTTTACGAAACTCGGTGCAAACGGGCCGAACTAGTGCAAAAGTTCGTGCCACGAGGTCGCGTCGGAATTTTTTGCAATGAACGCACCCGATTCACCCCATTGAACCTAAGCTGATGTTTTGGTGTGTTTCGTACTATTTGGGTGCATTCGGGACCGTTTGGTTGCCTTACGAAACTCTGTGCAAAACAGGCCGAACTAGTGCAAAAGTTCGTGCCACGAACTTGCGTCGGAATTTTTCGCAACGAATGCACCCGATCCACCCCATTGGACCCTAAACTGATGTTTTGGTGCGTTTCGAACTATTTGGGGTGCATTCGGGACTGTTTGGTTGCCTTACGAAACTCAGTGATAAACGGGCCGAACTAGTGCAAAAGTTCATGCCACGAGGTCGCGTCGGAGGTTTTTTACAATGAACGCATCCGATCCACCCCATTGGACCCTAAACTGACGTTTTGGTGTGTTTCGTACTATCTGGGTGTATTCAGGACCATTTGGTTGCCTTATGAAACTCGGTGCAAAAACGGGCCAAACTAGTGCAAAAGTTCGCGCCACGAGGTCGCGTCGGAATTTTTCACAACGAACGCACCCGATCCACCCCATTGGACCCTAAACTGATGTTTTGGCGCGTTTCGTACTATTTGGGTGCATTCGGGACCGTTTGGTTGCCTTACGATACTCGGTGCAGAACAGGCCGAATTAGTGCAAAAGTTCGTGCCACGAGGTCGTGTCCGAATTATTCGCAATGAATGCACCCGATCCACCCTACTGGACCCTAAACTGACGTTCTGGTGCGTTTCGTACTATTTGGGTGCATTCGGGACCGTTTGGTTGTCTTAAAACTCGGTGCTAAACAGGCCGAACTAGTGCAAAAGTTCGTGCCACGAAGTCGCGTTGGAATTTTTCATAACGAATGCACCTGATCCACCCCATTGGACCATAAACTGATGTTTTGGTGCATTTCGTACTATTTGGGTGCATTTGGGACCGTTTGGTTGCTTTACGAAACTCGGTGCAAAACGGGCCGAACTAGTGCAAAAGTTCGTGCCACGAACTTGCGTCGAAATTTTTCGCAACGAACGCACCCGATCCACCCCATTGGACCCTAAACTGACGTTCTGGTGCGTTTCATACTATTTGGGTGCATTCGGGTGCATTTGGTTGCCTTACGAAACTCGGTGCAAAACGGGCCGAACTAGTGCAAAAGTTCATGCCACGAGGTCGCGTCGGAGTTTTTTACAACGAACGCACCCGATCCACCCCATTGGACCCTAAACTGACGTTTTTGGGTGTTTTGTACAATTTGGGTGCATTCGGTACCGTTTGTATGCTTTTCGAAACTCGGTGCAAATGGGCCGAATTATTGCAAAAGTTCGTGCCACGAGGTCGCGTCGGAATTTTTCGCAATGAACCCACCCGATCCACCCCATTGGACCCTAAACTGATGTTTTGGTGTGTTTCGTACAATTTGGGTGCATTCGGGACCGTTTGGTTGCCTTACGAAACTCTGTGCAAAACAGGCCGAACTAGTGCAAAAGTTCGTGCCACGAACTTGCGTCGGAATTTTTCGCAACGAATGCACCCGATCCACCCCATTGGACCCTAAACTGATGTTCTGGTGCGTTTCATACTATTTGGGTGCATTCGGGACCATTTGGTTGCCTTACGAAACTCGGTGCAAAACGGGCCGAACTAGTGCAAAAGTTCATGCCACGAGGTCGCCTCGGAGTTTTTTACAACGAACGCACCCGATCCACCCCATTGGACCCTAAACTGACGTTTTTTGTGTGTTTCGTACAATTTGTGTGCATTCGGTACCGTTTGTATGCCTTACGAAACTCGGTGCAAACGGGCCGAACTAGTGCAAAAGTTCGTGCCACGAGGTCGCGTCGGAATTTTTCGCAATGAACGCACCCGATTCACCCCATTGGAACCTAAGCTGATGTTTTGGTGTGTTTCGTACTATTTGGGTGCATTCGGGGACCGTTTGGTTGCCTTACGAAACTCTGTGCAAAACAGGCCGAACTAGTGCAAAAGTTCGTGCCACGAACTTGCGTCGGAATTTTTCGCAACGAATGCGCCCGATCCACCCCATTGGACCCTAAACTAATGTTTTGGTGCGTTTCGAACTATTTGGGTGCATTCGGGACCGTTTGGTTGCCTTACGAAACTCAGTGATAAACGGGCCGAACTAGTGCAAAAGTTCATGCCACGAGGTCGCGTCGGAGGTTTTTTACAATGAACGCATCTGATCCACCCCATTGGACCCTAAACTGACGTTTTGGTGTGTTTCGTACTATCTGGGTGTATTCAGGACCATTTGGTTGCCTTACGAAACTCGGTGCAAAACGGGCCAAACTAGTGCAAAAGTTCGCGCCACGAGGTCGCGTCGGAATTTTTCACAACGAACGCACCCGATCCACCCCATTGGACCCTAAACTGATGTTTTGGCGCGTTTCGTACTATTTGGGTGCATTCGGGACCGTTTGGTTGCCTTACGATACTCGGTGCAGAACAGGCCGAATTAGTGCAAAAGTTCGTGCCACGAGGTCGTGTCCGAATTATTCGCAATGAATGCACCCGATCCAACCTACTGGACCATAAACTGACGTTCTGGTGCGTTTCGTACTATTTGGGTGCATTCGGGACCGTTTGGTTGCCTTAAAAACTCGGTGCAAAACAAGCCGAACTAGTACAAAAGTTCGTGCCACGAAGTCGCGTTGGAATTTTTCATAACAATGCACCCGATCCACCCCATTGGACCCTAAACTGATGTTTTGGTGCATTTCGTACTATTTGGGTGCATTCGGGGCCGTTTGGTTGCTTTACGAAACTCAGTGCAAAACGGGTCGAACTAGTGCAAAAGTTCGTGCCACGAACTTGCGTCGGAATTTTTCGCAACGAATGCACCCGATCCACCCCATTGGATCCTAAACTGATATTTTGTTGCGTTTCGCACTATTTGGGTGCATTCGGGACCATTTGGTTGCCTTACGAAACTCAGTGCAAAATTGGCCGAACTAGTCCAAAAGTTCGTGCTACGAGGTCATATCGGAATTATTCGCCACGAACACACCCGTTCCACCCCATTGGACCCTAAACTGACGTTCTGGTGCATTTCGTACTATTTGGGTGCATTCGGGTCCGTTTGGTTGCCTTACGAAACTCGGTGCAAAACGGGCCGAACTAGTGCAAAAGTTCATGCCACAAGGTCGCGTCGGAGTTTTTTTACAACGAACGCACCCGATCCACCCCATTGGACCCTAAACTTACGTTTTGTGTGTTTCGTACAATTTGGGTGCATTCGGTACCGTTTGTATGCCTTACGAAACTCGGTGCAAACGGGCCGAAGTAGTGCAAAAGTTCGTGCCACGAGGGCGCGTCGGAATTTTTTGCAATGAACGCACCCGATCCACCCCATTGGATCCTAAACTGATGTTTTGGTGTGTTTCGTACCTTTTGGGTGCATTCGGGACCGTTTGGTTGCCTTACGAAACTCTGTGCAAAACAGGCCGAACTAGTGCAAAAGTTCGTGCCACGAACTTGCGTCGGAATTTTTCGCCACAAATGCACCCGATCCACCCCATTGGACCCTAAACTTATGTTTTGGTGTGTTTCGTACTATTTGGGTGCATTCGGAACCGTTTGGTGGCCTTACGAAACTCAGTGCAAAATAGGCCGAACTAGTCCAAAAGCTCGTGCTACGAGGTCATGTCAGAATTATTCTCAACGAACACATCCGATCCACCCCATTGGACCCTAAACTGACGTTCTGGTGCATTTCATACTATTTGGGTGCATTCGGATCCGTTTGGTTGCCTTACGAAACTTGGTGCAAAACGGGCCAAACTAGTGCAGAAGTTCGTGCCACGAGGTCGCGTCGGAATTTTTCGCAACGAACGCACCCGATCCACCCCATTGGACCCTAAACTGATGTTTTGGTGCGTTTCGTACTATTTGGGTGCATTAGGAACAGTTTGGTTGCCTTACGAAACTCGGTGCAGAACGGGTCGAATTAGTTCAAAAGTTCGTGCCACGAGGTCGTGTCCGAATTATTCGCAATGAATGCACCCGATCCACCCTACTGGACCCTAAACTGATGTTCTGGTGCGTTTCGTACTATTTGGGTGCATTTGGGACCGTTTGGTTGCCTTAAAAACTCGGTGCAAAACAAGCCGAACTAGTGCAAAAGTTCATGCCACGAAGTCGCGTTGGAATTTTTCATAACGAATGCACCCGATCCACCCCATTGGACCGTAAACTGATGTTTTGGTGCGTTTCGTACTATTTGGGTGCATTCGGGACCGTTTGGTTGCCTTACGAAACTCGGTGCAAAACAGGCCGAACTAGTGCAAAAGTTCGTGCCACGAACTTGCGTCGGAATTTTTCACAACGAATGCAGCCGATCCACCCCATTGGACCCTAAACTGATATTTTGGTGCATTTCGTACTATTTGGGTGCATTCTGGACCATTTGGTTGCCTTACGAAACTCAGTGCAAAATAGGCCGAACTAGTCCAAAAGTTCGTGCTACGAGGTCACGTCGAAATTTTTCGCAACGAACGCACCCGATCCACCCCATTGGACCCTAAACTGACGTTCTGGTGTGTTTCGTACTATTTGGGTGCATTCGGGTCCGTTTGGTTGCCTTACGAAACTCGGTGCAAAACAGGCCGAATTAGTGCAAAAGTTCGTGCCACGAACTTGCGTCGGAATTTTTCGCAACGAATGCACCCGATCCACCCCATTGGACCCTAAACTAATGTTTTGGTGCGTTTTGTACTATTTGGGTGCATTCGGGACCGTTTGGTTGCCTTACGAAACTCAGTGCAAAATAGGCCGAACTAGTCCAAAAGTTCGTGCTATGAGGTCACGTCGGAATTATTCACAACGAACACACCCGATCCACCCCATTGGACCCTAAACTGACGTTCTGGTGTGTTTCGTACTATTTGGGTGCATTCGGGACCGTTTGGTTGTCTTAAAAACTCGGTGCTAAACAGGCAGAACTAGTGCAAAAGTTCGTGCCACGAAGTCGCGTTGGAATTTTTCATAACGAATGCACCTGATCCACCCCATTGGACCGTAAACTGATGTTTTGGTGCATTTCGTACTATTTGGGTGCATTTGGGACCGTTTGGTTGCTTTACGAAACTCGGTGCAAAACGGGCCGAACTAGTGCAAAAGTTCGTGCCACGAACTTGCGTCGAAATTTTTCGCAACAAACGCACCCGATCCACCCCATTGGACCCTAAACTGACGTTCTGGTGCGTTTCATACTATTTGGGTGCATTCGGGTCCGTTTGGTTGCCTTACGAAACTCGGTGCAAAACGGGCCGAACTAGTGCAAAAGTTCATGCCACGAGGTCGCGTCGGAGTTTTTTACAACGAACGCACCCGATCCACCCCATTGGACCCTAAACTGACGTTTTTGGGTGTTTCGTACAATTTGGGTGCATTCGGTACCATTTGTATGCTTTTCGAAACTCGGTGCAAACGGGCCGAATTATTGCAAAAGTTCGTGCCACGAGGTCGCGTCGGAATTTTTTGCAATGAAAGCACCCGATTCACCCCATTGGAACCTAAGCTGATGTTTTGGTGTGTTTCGTACTATTTGGGTGCATTCGGGACCGTTTGGTTGCCTTACGAAACTCTGTGCAAAACAGGCCGAACTAGTGCAAAAGTTCGTGCCACGAACTTGCGTCGGAATTTTTCGCAACGAATGCACCCGATCCACCCCATTGGACCCTAAACTGATGTTTTGGTGCGTTTCGAACTATTTGGGTGCATTCGGGACTGTTTGGTTGCCTTACGAAACTCAGTGATAAACGGGCCGAACTAGTGCAAAAGTTCATGCCACGAGGTCGCGTCGGAGGTTTTTTACAATGAACGCATCCGATCCACCCCATTGGACCCTAAACTGACGTTTTGGTGTGTTTCGTACTATCTGGGTGTATTCAGGACCATTTGGTTGCCTTACGAAACTCGGTGCAAAACGGGCCAAACTAGTGCAAAAGTTCGCGCCACGAGGTCGCGTCGGAATTTTTCACAACGAACGCACCCGATCCACCCCATTGGACCCTAAACTGATGTTTTGGCGCGTTTCGTACTATTTGGGTGCATTCGGGACCGTTTGGTTGCCTTACGATACTCGGTGCAGAACAGGCCGAATTAGTGCAAAAGTTCGTGCCACGAGGTCGTGTCCGAATTATTCGCAATGAATGCACCCGATCCACCCTACTGGACCCTAAACTGACGTTCTGGTGCGTTTCGTACTATTTGGGTGCATTCGGGACCGTTTGGTTGTCTTAAAAACTCGGTGCTAAACAGGCCGAACTAGTGCAAAAGTTCGTGCCACGAAGTCGCGTTGGAATTTTTCATAACGAATGCACCTGATCCACCCCATTGGACCGTAAACTGATGTTTTGGTGCATTTCGTACTATTTGGGTGCATTTGGGACCGTTTGGTTGCTTTACGAAACTCGGTGCAAAACGGGCCGAACTAGTGCAAAAGTTCGTGCCACGAACTTGCGTCGAAATTTTTCGCAACGAACGCACCCGATCCACCCCATTGGACCCTAAACTGACGTTCTGGTGCGTTTCATACTATTTGGGTGCATTCGGGTGCATTTGGTTGCCTTACGAAACTCGGTGCAAAACAGGCCGAACTAGTGCAAAAGTTCATGCCACGAGGTCGCGTCGGAGTTTTTTACAACGAACGCACCCGATCCACCCCATTGGACCCTAAACTGACGTTTTTGGGTGTTTTGTACAATTTGGGTGCATTCGGTACCGTTTGTATGCTTTTCGAAACTCGGTGCAAATGGGCCGAATTATTGCAAAAGTTCGTGCCACGAGGTCGCGTCGGAATTTTTCGCAATGAACCCACCCGATCCACCCCATTGGACCCTAAACTGATGTTTTGGTGTGTTTCGTACAATTTGGGTGCATTCGGGACCGTTTGGTTGCCTTACGAAACTCTGTGCAAAACAGGCCGAACTAGTGCAAAAGTTCGTGCCACGAACTTGCGTCGGAATTTTTCGCAACGAATGCACCCGATCCACCCCATTGGACCCTAAACTGATGTTTTGGTGCGTTTCGTACTATTTGGGTGCATTCAGGACCGTTTGGTTGCCTTACGAAACTCAGTGCAAAATAGGCCGAACTAGTCCAAAAGCTCGTGCTACAAGGTCACATCAGAATTATTCGCAACGAACACACCCGATCCACCCCATTGGACCCTAAACTGACGTTCTGGTGCATTTCGTACTATTTGGGTGCACTCGGGTCCGTTTGGTTGCCTTACGAAACTCGGTGATAAACGGGGCGAACTAGTGCAAAAGTTCATGCCACGAGGTCGCGTCGGAGGTTTTTTACAATGAACGCATCCGATCCACCCCATTGGACCCTAAACTGACGTTTTGGTGTGTT
The DNA here is from genome assembly GCF_016808335.1 of Panicum virgatum. Classification (NCBI taxonomy): domain Eukaryota; kingdom Viridiplantae; phylum Streptophyta; class Magnoliopsida; order Poales; family Poaceae; genus Panicum; species Panicum virgatum. The sequence continues at coordinate 12,761 of NW_024376366.1, forward strand.
TCGTACTATCTGGGTGTATTCAGGACCATTTGGTTGCCTTACGAAACTCGGTGCAAAACGGGCCAAACTAGTGCAAAAGTTCGCGCCACGAGGTCGCGTCGGAATTTTTCACAACGAACGCACCCGATCCACCCCATTGGACCCTAAACTGATGTTTTGGCGCGTTTCGTACTATTTGGGTGCATTCGGGACCGTTTGGTTGCCTTACGATACTCGGTGCAGAACGGGCCGAATTAGTGCAAAAGTTCGTGCCACGAGGTCGTGTCCGAATTATTCGCAATGAATGCACCCGATCCACCCTACTGGACCCTAAACTGACGTTCTGGTGCGTTTCGTACTATTTGGGTGCATTCGGGACCGTTTGGTTGTCTTAAAAACTCGGTGCTAAACAGGCCGAACTAGTGCAAAAGTTCGTGCCACGAAGTCGCGTTGGAATTTTTCATAACGAATGCACCTGATCCACCCCATTGGACCGTAAACTGATGTTTTGGTGCATTTCGTACTATTTGGGTGCATTTGGGACCGTTTGGTTGCTTTACGAAACTCGGTGCAAAACGGGCCGAACTAGTGCAAAAGTTCGTGCCACGAACTTGCGTCGAAATTTTTCGCAACAAACGCACCCGATCCACCCCATTGGACCCTAAACTGACGTTCTGGTGCGTTTCATACTATTTGGGTGCATTCGGGTCCGTTTGGTTGCCTTACGAAACTCGGTGCAAAACGGGCCGAACTAGTGCAAAAGTTCATGCCACGAGGTCGCGTCGGAGTTTTTTACAACGAACGCACCCGATCCACCCCATTGGACCCTAAACTGACGTTTTTGGGTGTTTTGTACAATTTGGGTGCATTCGGTACCGTTTGTATGCTTTTCGAAACTCGGTGCAAACGGGCCGAATTATTGCAAAAGTTCGTGCCACGAGGTCGCGTCGGAATTTTTCGCAATGAACGCACCCGATCCACTCCATTGGACCCTAAACTGATGTTTTGGTGTGTTTCGTACAATTTGGGTGCATTCGGTACCGTTTGGTTGCCTTACGAAACTCTGTGCAAAACAGGCCGAACTAGTGCAAAAGTTCGTGCCACGAACTTGCGTCGGAATTTTTCGCAACGAATGCACCCGATCCACCCCATTGGACCCTAAACTGATGTTTTGGTGCGTTTCGTACTATTTGGGTGCATTCGGGACCGTTTGGTTGCCTTACGAAACTCAGTGCAAAATAGGCCGAACTAGTCCAAAAGCTCGTCCTACGAGGTCACGTCGGAATTATTCACAACGAACACACCCGATCCACCCCATTGGACCCTAAACTGACATTCTGGTGCGTTTCGTACTATTTGGGTGCATTCGGGACCGTTTGGTTGTCTTAAAAACTCGGTGCTAAACAGGCAGAACTAGTGCAAAAGTTCGTGCCACGAAGTCGCGTTGGAATTTTTCATAACGAATGCACCTGATCCACCCCATTGGACCCTAAACTGATGTTTTGGTGCATTTTGTACTATTTGGGTCATTCGGGACCGTTTGGTTGCTTTACGAAACTCGGTGCAAAATGGGCCGAACTAGTGCAAAAGTTCGTGCCACGAACTTGCGTCGAAATTTTTCGCAACGAACGCACCCGATGCACCCCATTGGACCCTAAACTGATGTTCTGGTGCGTTTCATACTATTTGGGTGCATTCGGGTCCATTTGGTTGCCTTACGAAACTCGGTGCAAAACGGGCCGAACTAGTGCAAAAGTTCATGCCACGAGGTCGCGTCGGAGTTTTTTACAACGAACGCACCCGATCCACCCCATTGGACCCTAAACTGACGTTTTTGGGTGTTTCGTACAATTTGGGTGCATTCGGTACCATTTGTATGCTTTTCGAAACTCGGTGCAAACGGGCCGAATTATTGCAAAAGTTCGTGCCACGAGGTCGCGTCGGAATTTTTTGCAATGAACGCACCCGATTCACCCCATTGGAACCTAAGCTGATGTTTTGGTGTGTTTCGTACTATTTGGGTGCATTCGGGACCGTTTGGTTGCCTTACGAAACTCTGTGCAAAACAGGCCGAACTAGTGCAAAAGTTCGTGCCACGAACTTGCGTCGGAAGTTTTCGCAACGAATGCACCCGATCCACCCCATTGGACCCTAAACTGATGTTTTGGTGTGTTTCGAACTATTTGGGTGCATTCGGGACTGTTTGGTTGCCTTACGAAACTCAGTGATAAACGGGCCGAACTAGTGCAAAAGTTCATGCCACGAGGTCGCGTCGGAGGTTTTTTACAATGAACGCATCCGATCCACCCCATTGGACCCTAAACTGACGTTTTGGTGTGTTTCGTACTATCTGGGTGTATTCAGGACCATTTGGTTGCCTTACGAAACTCGGTGCAAAACGGGCCAAACTAGTGCAAAAGTTCGCGCCACGAGGTCGCGTCGGAATTTTTCACAACGAACGCACCCGATCCACCCCATTGGACCCTAAACTGATGTTTTGGCGCGTTTCGTACTATTTGGGTGCATTCGGGACCGTTTGGTTGCCTTACGATACTCGGTGCAGAACAGGCCGAATTAGTGCAAAAGTTCGTGCCACGAGGTCGTGTCCGAATTATTCGCAATGAATGCACCCGATCCACCCTACTGGACCCTAAACTGACGTTCTGGTGCGTTTCGTACTATTTGGGTGCATTCGGGACCGTTTGGTTGTCTTAAAAACTCGGTGCTAAACAGGCCGAACTAGTGCAAAAGTTCGTGCCACGAAGTCGCGTTGGAATTTTTCATAACGAATGCACCTGATCCACCCCATTGGACCGTAAACTGATGTTTTGGTGCATTTCGTACTATTTGGGTGCATTTGGGACCGTTTGGTTGCTTTACGAAACTCGGTGCAAAACGGGCCGAACTAGTGCAAAAGTTCGTGCCACGAACTTGCGTCGAAATTTTTCGCAACGAACGCACCCGATCCACCCCATTGGACCCTAAACTGACGTTCTGGTGCGTTTCATACTATTTGGGTGCATTCGGGTGCATTTGGTTGCCTTACGAAACTCGGTGCAAAACGGGCCGAACTAGTGCAAAAGTTCATGCCACGAGGTCGCGTCGGAGTTTTTTACAACGAACGCACCCGATCCACCCCATTGGACCCTAAACTGACGTTTTTGGGTGTTTTGTACAATTTGGGTGCATTCGGTACCGTTTGTATGCTTTTCGAAACTCGGTGCAAATGGGCCGAATTATTGCAAAAGTTCGTGCCACGAGGTCGCGTCGGAATTTTTCGCAATGAACCCACCCGATCCACCCCATTGGACCCTAAACTGATGTTTTGGTGTGTTTCGTACAATTTGGGTGCATTCGGGACCGTTTGGTTGCCTTACGAAACTCTGTGCAAAACAGGCCGAACTAGTGCAAAAGTTCGTGCCACGAACTTGCGTCGGAATTTTTCGCAACGAATGCACCCGATCCACCCCATTGGACCCTAAACTGATGTTTTGGTGCGTTTCGTACTATTTGGGTGCATTCGGGACCGTTTGGTTGCCTTACGAAACTCAGTGCAAAATAGGCCGAACTAGTCCAAAAGCTCGTGCTACAAGGTCACATCAGAATTATTCGCAACGAACACACCCGATCCACCCCATTGGACCCTAAACTGACGTTCTGGTGCATTTCGTACTATTTGGGTGCACTCGGGTCCGTTTGGTTGCCTTACGAAACTCGGTGATAAACGGGGCGAACTAGTGCAAAAGTTCATGCCACGAGGTCGCGTCAGAGGTTTTTTACAATGAACGCATCCGATCCACCCCATTGGACCCTAAACTGACGTTTTGGTGTGTTTCGTACTATCTGGGTGTATTCAGGACCATTTGGTTGCCTTACGAAACTCGGTGCAAAACGGGCCAAACTAGTGCAAAAGTTCGCGCCACGAGGTCGCGTCGGAATTTTTCACAACGAACGCACCCGATCCACCCCATTGGACCCTAAACTGATGTTTTGGCGCGTTTCGTACTATTTGGGTGCATTCGGGACCGTTTGGTTGCCTTACGATACTCGGTGCAGAACGGGCCGAATTAGTGCAAAAGTTCGTGCCACGAGGTCGTGTCCGAATTATTCGCAATGAATGCACCCGATCCACCCTACTGGACCCTAAACTGACGTTCTGGTGCGTTTCGTACTATTTGGGTGCATTCGGGACCGTTTGGTTGTCTTAAAAACTCGGTGCTAAACAGGCCGAACTAGTGCAAAAGTTCGTGCCACGAAGTCGCGTTGGAATTTTTCATAACGAATGCACCTGATCCACCCCATTGGACCGTAAACTGATGTTTTGGTGCATTTCGTACTATTTGGGTGCATTTGGGACCGTTTGGTTGCTTTACGAAACTCGGTGCAAAACGGGCCGAACTAGTGCAAAAGTTCGTGCCACGAACTTGCGTCGAAATTTTTCGCAACAAACGCACCCGATCCACCCCATTGGACCCTAAACTGACGTTCTGGTGCGTTTCATACTATTTGGGTGCATTCGGGTCCGTTTGGTTGCCTTACGAAACTCGGTGCAAAACGGGCCGAACTAGTGCAAAAGTTCATGCCACGAGGTCGCGTCGGAGTTTTTTACAACGAACGCACCCGATCCACCCCATTGGACCCTAAACTGACGTTTTTGGGTGTTTTGTACAATTTGGGTGCATTCGGTACCGTTTGTATGCTTTCGAAACTCGGTGCAAACGGGCCGAATTATTGCAAAAGTTCGTGCCACGAGGTCGCGTCGGAATTTTTCGCAATGAACGCACCCGATCCACTCCATTGGACCCTAAACTGATGTTTTGGTGTGTTTCGTACAATTTGGGTGCATTCGGTACCGTTTGGTTGCCTTACGAAACTCTGTGCAAAACAGGCCGAACTAGTGCAAAAGTTCGTGCCACGAACTTGCGTCGGAATTTTTCGCAACGAATGCACCCGATCCACCCCATTGGACCCTAAACTGATGTTTTGGTGCGTTTCGTACTATTTGGGTGCATTCGGGACCGTTTGGTTGCCTTACGAAACTCAGTGCAAAATAGGCCGAACTAGTCCAAAAGCTCGTCCTACGAGGTCACGTCGGAATTATTCACAACGAACACACCCGATCCACCCCATTGGACCCTAAACTGACATTCTGGTGCGTTTCGTACTATTTGGGTGCATTCGGGACCGTTTGGTTGTCTTAAAAACTCGGTGCTAAACAGGCAGAACTAGTGCAAAAGTTCGTGCCACGAAGTCGCGTTGGAATTTTTCATAACGAATGCACCTGATCCACCCCATTGGACCCTAAACTGATGTTTTGGTGCATTTTGTACTATTTGGGTCATTCGGGACCGTTTGGTTGCTTTACGAAACTCGGTGCAAAATGGGCCGAACTAGTGCAAAAGTTCGTGCCACGAACTTGCGTCGAAATTTTTCGCAACGAACGCACCCGATGCACCCCATTGGACCCTAAACTGATGTTCTGGTGCGTTTCATACTATTTGGGTGCATTCGGGTCCATTTGGTTGCCTTACGAAACTCGGTGCAAAACGGGCCGAACTAGTGCAAAAGTTCATGCCACGAGGTCGCCTCGGAGTTTTTTTACGACGAACGCACCCGATCCACCCCATTGGACCCTAAACTGACGTTTTTGTGTGTTTCGTACAATTTGGGTGCATTCGGTACCGTTTGTATGCCTTACGAAACTCGGTGCAAACGGGCCGAACTAGTGCAAAAGTTCGTGTCACGAGGTCGCGTCGGAATTTTTCGCAATGAACGCACCCGATTCACCCCATTGGAACCTAAACTGATGTTTTGGTGTGTTTCGTACTATTTGGGTGCATTCGGGACCGTTTGGTTGCCTTACGAAACTCTGTGCAAAACAGGCCGAACTAGTGCAAAAGTTCGTGCCACGAACTTGCGTCGGAATTTTTCGCAACGAATGAACCCGATCCACCCCATTGGACCCTAAACTGATGTTTTGGTGCGTTTCGTACTATTTGGGTGCATTCGGGACCGTTTGGTTGCCTTACGAAACTCAGTGCAAAATAGGCCGAACTAGTCCAAAAGCTCGTGCTACGAGGTCACGTCAGAATTATTTGTAACGAACACACCCGATGCACCCCATTGGACCCTAAACTAACGTTCTGGTGCATTTCGTACTATTTGGGTGCACTCGGGTCCGTTTGGTTGCCTTACGAAACTCGGTGATAAACGGGCCGAACTAGTGCAAAAGTTTGTGCCACTAGGTCGCGTCGGAGTTTTTTTACAACAAACGCATCCGATCCACCCCATTGGATCCTAAACTGACGTTTTGCTGTGTTTCATACTATCTGGGTGTATTCAGGGCCATTTGGTTGCCTTACGAAACTCGGTGCAAAACGGGCCAAACTAGTGCAAAAGTTCGCGCCACGACGTCGCGTCGGAATTTTTCACAACGAACGCACCCGATCCACCCCATTGGACCCTAAACTACTGTTTTGGTGCGTTTCGTACTATTTGGGTGCATTCGGGATCGTTTGGTTGCCTTACGATACTCGGTGCCGAACGGGCCGAATTAGTGCAAAAGTTCATGCCACGAAGTCGCATTGGAATTTTTCATAACGAATGCACCTGATCCACCCCATTGGACCGTAAACTGATGTTTTGGTGAATTTCGTACTATTTGGGTGCATTTGGGACCGTTTGGTTGCTTTACGAAACTCGGTGCAAAACGGGCCGAATTAGTGCAAAAGTTCGTGCCACGAACTTGCGTCGGAATTTTTCGCAACGAATGCACCCGATCCACCCCATTGGACCCTAAACTGATGTTTTGGTGCGTTTCGTACTATTTGGGTGCATTCGGGACCGTTTGGTTGCCTTACGAAACTCAGTGCAAAATAGGCCGAACTAGTCCAAAAGCTCGTCCTACGAGGTCACGTCGGAATTATTCACAACGAACACACCCGATCCACCCCATTGGACCCTAAACTGACGTTCTGGTGCATTTCGTACTATTTGGGTGCACTCGGGTCCGTTTGGTTGCCTTACGAAACTCGGTGATAAACGGGCCGAACTAGTGCAAAAGTTCATGCCACGAGGTCGCGTCGGAGGTTTTTTACAATGAACGCATCCGATCCACCCCATTGGACCCTAAACTGACATTTTGGTGTGTTTCGTACTATCTGGGTGTATTCAGGACCATTTGGTTGCCTTACGAAACTCGGTGCAAAACGGGCCAAACTAGTGCAAAAGTTCGCGCCACGAGGTCGCGTCGGAATTTTTCACAACGAACGCACCCGATCCACCCCATTGGACCCTAAACTGATGTTTTGGCGCGTTTCGTACTATTTGGGTGCATTCGGGACCGTTTGGTTGCCTTACGATACTCGGTGCAGAACGGGCCGAATTAGTGCAAAAGTTCGTGCCACGAGGTCGCGTCGGAGGTTTTTTACAATGAACGCATCCGATCCACCCCATTGGACCCTAAACTGACGTTTTGGTGTGTTTCGTACTATCTGGGTGTATTCAGGACCATTTGGTTGCCTTACGAAACTCGGTGCAAAACGGGCCAAACTAGTGCAAAAGTTCGCGCCACGAGGTCGCGTCGGAATTTTTCACAACCGAACGCACCCGATCCACCCCATTGGACCCTAAACTGATGTTTTGGCGCATTTCGTACTATTTGGGTGCATTCGGGACCGTTTGGTTGCCTTACGATACTCGGTGCAGAACGGGCCGAATTAGTGCAAAAGTTCATGCCACGAGGTCGTGTCCGAATTATTCGCAATGAATGCACCCGATCCACCCTACTAGACCCTAAACTGACGTTCTGGAGCGTTTCGTACTATTTGGGTGCATTCGGGACCGTTTGGTTGTCTTAAAAACTCGGTGCTAAACAGGCTGAACTAGTGCAAAAGTTCGTGCCACGAAGTCGCGTTGGAATTTTTCATAACGAATGCACCTGATCCACCCCATTGGACCGTAAACTGATGTTTTGGTGCATTTCGTACTATTTGGGTGCATATGGGACCGTTTGGTTGCTTTACGAAACTCGGTGCAAAACGGGCCGAACTAGTGCAAAAGTTCGTGCCACGAACTTGCGTCGAAATTTTTCGCAATGAACGCACCCGATCCACCCCATTGGACCCTAAACTGACGTTCTGGTGCGTTTCATACTAATTGGGTGCATTCGGGTGCATTTGGTTGCCTTACGAAACTCGGTGCAAAACGGGACGAACTAGTGCAAAAGTTCATGCCACGAGGTCGCGTCGGAGTTTTTTACAACGAACGCACCCGATCCACCCCATTGGACCCTAAACTGACGTTTTTGGGTGTTTTGTACAATTTGGGTGCATTCGGTACCGTTTGTATGCTTTTCGAAACTCGGTGCAAACGGGCCGAATTATTGCAAAAGTTCGTGCCACGAGGTCGCGTCGGAATTTTTCGCAATGAACGCACCCGATCCACCCCATTGGACCCTAAACTGATGTTTTGGTGTGTTTCGTACAATTTGGGTGCATTCGGGACCGTTTGGTTGCCTTACGAAACTCTGTGCAAAACAGGCCGAACTAGTGCAAAAGTTCGTGCCACGAACTTGCGTCGGAATTTTTCGCAACGAATGCACCCGATCCACCCCATTGGACCCTAAACTGATGTTTTGGTGCGTTTCGTACTATTTGGGTGCATTCGGGACCGTTTGGTTGCCTTACGAAACTCAGTGCAAAATAGGCCGAACTAGTCCAAAAGCTCGTCCTACGAGGTCACGTCGGAATTATTCACAACGAACACACCCGATCCACCCCATTGGACCCTAAACTGACGTTCTGGTGCATTTCGTACTATTTGGGTGCACTCGGGTCCGTTTGGTTGCCTTACGAAACTCGGTGATAAACCGGCCGAACTAGTGCAAAAGTTCGTGCCACGAGGTCGCGTCGGAGTTTTTTTTACAACGAACGCATCCAATCCACCCCATTGGATCCTAAACTGACGTTTTGGTGTGTTTCGTACTATCTGGGTGTATTCAGGACCATTTGGTTGCCTTACGAAACTCGGTGCAAAACGGGCCAAACTAGTGCAAAAGTTCGCGCCACGAGGTCGCGTCGGAATTTTTCACAACGAACGCACCCGATCCACCCCATTGGACCCTAAACTGATGTTTTGGTGCGTTTCGTACTATTTGGGTGCATTCGGGACCGTTTGGTTGCCTTACGATACTCGGTGCAGAACGGGCCGAATTAGTGCAAAAGTTCGTGCCACGAGGTCGTGTCCGAATTATTCGCAATGAATGCACCCGATCCACCCTACTGGACCCTAAACTGACGTTCTGGAGCGTTTCGTACTATTTGGGTGCATTCGGGACCGTTTGGTTGCCTTACGAAACTCAGTGCTAAACAGGCCGAACTAGTCCAAAAGCTCGTGCTACGAGGTCACATCAGAATTATTCGCAACGAACACACCCGATCCACCCCATTGGACCCTAAACTGACGTTCTGGTGCATTTCGTACTATTTGGGTGCACTCGGGTCCGTTTGGTTGCCTTACGAAACTCGGTGATAAACGGGCCGAACTAGTGCAAAAGTTCGTGCCACGAGGTCGCGTCGGAAGTTTTTCGCAACGAACGCATCCCGATCCACCCCATTGGACCCTAAACTGACGTTTTGGTGCGTTTCGTACTATTTGGGTGCATTCAGGACCATTTGGTTGCCTTACGAAACTCGGTGCAAAACGGGCCGAACTAGTGCAAAAGTTCGCTGCCACGAGGTCGCGTCGGAATTTTTCCAACGAACGCACCCGATCCACCCCATTGGACCCTAAACTGATGTTTTGGTGCGTTTCGTACTATTTGGGTGCATTCGGGACCGTTTGGTTGCCTTACGAAACTCGGTGCAGAACGGGCCGAACTTAGTGCAAAAGTTCGTGCCACGAGGTCGTGTCCGAATTATTCGCAATGAATGCACCCGATCCACCCCTACTGGACCCTAAACTGACGTTCTGGTGCGTTTCGTACTATTTGGGTGCATTCGGGACCGTTTGGTTGTCCTTACGAAACTCGGTGCTAAAACAGGCCGAACTAGTGCAAAAGTTCGTGCCACGAAGTCGCGTTGGAATTTTTCATAACGAATGCACGATCCACCCATTGGACCCTAAACTGATGTTTTGTGCGTTTCGTACTATTTGGGTGCATTGGGACCGTTTGGTTGCTTACGAAACTCGGTGCAAACGGGCCGAACTAGTGCAAAAGTTCGTGCCACGAATGCGTCGAAATTTTTCGCAACGAACGCACCCGATCCACCCCATTGGACCCTAAACTGACATTGGTGCGTTTCATACTATTTGGGTGCATTCTAGTGCAAAAGTTCGTGCCACGAACTTGCGTCGAAATTTTTCGCAAACGAACGCACCCGATCCACCCCATTGGACCCTAAACTGACATTCTGGTGCGTTTCATACTATTTGGGTGCATTCGGGTCCGTTTGGTTGCCTTACGAAACTCGGTGCAAATCGGGCCGAACTAGTTCAAAAGTTCCTGAGGTCGCGTCGGAGTTTTTTACAACGAACGCACCCGATCCACCCCATTGGACCGTAAACTGACATTTTTGTGTGTTTTGTACAATTTGGGTGCATTCGGTACCGTTTGTATGCTTTTCGAAACTCGGTGCAAACGGGCCGAATTATTGCAAAAGTTCGTGCCACGAGGTCGCGTCGGAATTTTTCGCAATGATCGCACCCGATCCACTCCATTGGACCCTAAACTGATGTTTTGGTGTGTTTCGTACAATTTGGGTGCATTCGGGACCGTTTGGTTGCCTTACGAAACTCTGTGCAAAACAGGCCGAACTAGTGCAAAAGTTCGTGCCACGAACTTGCGTCGAAATTTTTCGCAACGAATGCACCTGATCCACCCCATTGGACCCTAAACTGATGTTTTGGTGCGTTTCGTACTATTTGGGTGCATTCGGGACCGTTTGGTTGCCTTACGAAACTCAGTGCAAAATAGGCCGAACTAGTCCAAAAGCTCGTCCTACGAGGTCACGTCGGAATTATTCACAACGAACACACCCGATCCACCCCATTGGACCCTAAACTGACGTTCTGGTGCGTTTCGTACTATTTGGGTGCATTCGGGACCGTTTGGTTGTCTTAAAAACTCGGTGCTAAACAGGCAGAACTAGTGCAAAAGTTCGTGCCACGAAGTCGCGTTGGAACTTTTCATAACGAATGCACCTGATCCACCCCATTGGACCCTAAACTGATGTTTTGGTGCATTTTGTACTATTTGGGTGCATTCGGGACCGTTTGGTTGCTTTACGAAACTCGGTGCAAAATGGGCCGAACTAGTGCAAAAGTTCGTGCCACGAACTTGCGTCGGAATTTTTCGCAACGAATGCACCCGATCCACCCCATTGGACCCTAAACTGATGTTTTGGTGCGTTTCGTACTATTTGGGTGCATTCGGGACCGTTTGGTTGCCTTACGAAACTCAGTGCAAAATAGGCCGAACTAGTCCAAAAGCTCGTCCTACGAGGTCACGTCGGAATTATTCACAACGAACACACCCGATCCACCCCATTGGACCCTAAACTGACGTTCTGGTGCATTTCCAACTATTTGGGTGCACTCGGGTCCGTTTGGTTGCCTTACGAAACTCGGTGATAAACCGGCCGAACTAGTGCAAAAGTTCGTGCCACGAGGTCGCGTCGGAGTTTTTTTTACAACGAACGCATCCGATCCACCCCATTGGATCCTAAACTGACGTTTTGGTGTGTTTCGTACTATCTGGGTGTATTCAGGACCATTTGGTTGCCTTACAAAACTCGGTGCAAAACGGGCCAAACTAGTGCAAAAGTTCGCGCCATGAGGTCGCGTCGGAATTTTTCACAACGAACGCACCCGATCCAACCCATTGGACCCTAAACTGATGTTTTGGTGCGTTTCGTACTATTTGGGTGCATTCGGGACCGTTTGGTTGGCTTACGATACTCGGTGCAGAACGGGCCGAATTAGTGCAAAAGTTCGTGCCACGAGGTCGTGTCCGAATTATTCGTAATGAATGCACCCGATCCACCCTACTGGACCCTAAACTGACGTTCTGGAGCGTTTCGTACTATTTGGGTGCATTCGGGACCGTTTGGTTGTCTTAAAAACTCGGTGCTAAACAGGCCGAACTAGTGCAAAAGTTCGTGCCACGAAGTCGCATTGGAATTTTTCATAACGAATGCACCTGATCCACCCCATTGGACCCTAAACTGATGTTTTGGTGCATTTCGTACTATTTGGGTGCATTCGCGACCGTTTGGTTGCTTTACGAAACTCGGTGCAAAACGGGCCGAACTAGTGCAAAAGTTCGTGCCACGAACTTGCGTCGAAATTTTTCGCAACGAACACACCCGATCCACCCCATTGGACCCTAAACTGACGTTCTGGTGCGTTTCGTACTATTTGGGTGCATTCGGGACCGTTTGGTTGCCTTACGAAACTTTGTGCAAAACAGGCCGAACTAGTGCAAAAGTTCGTGCCACGAACTTGCGTCGGAATTTTTCGCAACGAATGCAGCCGATCCACCCCATTGGACCCTAAACTGATATTTTGGTGCGTTTCGTACTATTTGGGAGCATTCGGGACCATTTGGTTTCCTTACGAAACTCAGTGCAAAATTGGCCGAACTAGTCCAAAAGTTCGTGCTACGAGGTCATGTCGGAATTATTCGCCACGAACACACCCGATCCACCCCATTGGACCCTAAACTGACGTTCTGGTGCGTTTCGTACTATTTCGGTGCATTCGGGTCCGTTTGGTTGCCTTACGAAACTCGGTGCAAAACGGGCCGAACTAGTGCAAAAGTTCATGCCACGAGGTCGCGTCGGAGTTTTTTTACGACGAACGCACCCGATCCACCCCATTGGACCCTAAACTGACGTTTTTGTGTGTTTCGTACAATTTGGGTGCATTCGGTACCGTTTGTATGCCTTACGAAACTCGGTGCAAACGGGCCGAACTAGTGCAAAAGTTTGTGTCACGAGGTCGCGTCGGAATTTTTCGCAATGAACGCACTCGATTCACCCCATTGGAACCTAAACTGATGTTTTGGTGTGTTTCGTACTATTTGGGTGCATTCGGGACTGTTTGGTTGCCTTACGAAACTCTGTGCAAAACAGGCCGAACTAGTGCAAAAGTTCGTGCCACGAACTTGCGTCGGAATTTTTCGCAACGAATGAACCCGATCCACCCCATTGGACCCTAAACTGATGTTTTGGTGCGTTTCGTACTATTTGGGTGCATTCGGGACCGTTTGGTTGCCTTACGAAACTCAGTGCAAAATAGGCCGAACTAGTCCAAAAGCTCGTGCTACGAGGTCACGTCAGAATTATTCGCAACGAACACACCCGATGCACCCCATTGGACCCTAAACTAACGTTCTGGTGCATTTCGTACTATTTGGGTGCACTCGGGTCCGTTTGGTTGCCTTACGAAACTCGGTGATAAACGGGCCGAACTAGTGCAAAAGTTCGTGCCACTAGGTCGCGTCGGAGTTTTTTTACAACAAACGCATCCGATCCACCCCATTGGATCCTAAACTGACGTTTTGCTGTGTTTCGTACAATCTGGGTGTATTCAGGGCCATTTGGTTGCCTTACGAAACTCGGTGCAAAACGGGCCAAACTAGTGCAAAAGTTCGCGCCACGACGTCGCGTCGGAATTTTTCACAACGAACGCACCCGATCCACCCCATTGGACCCTAAACTAATGTTTTGGTGCGTTTCGTACTATTTGGGTGCATTCGGGACCGTTTGGTTGCCTTACGATACTCGGTGCAGAACGGGCCGAATTAGTGCAAAAGTTCATGCCACGAAGTCGCATTGGAATTTTTCATAACGAATGCACCTGATCCACCCCATTGGACCGTAAACTGATGTTTTGGTGAATTTCGTACTATTTGGGTGCATTTGGACCGTTTGGTTGCTTTACGAAACTCGGTGCAAAACGGGCCGAACTAGTGCAAAAGTTCGTGCCACGAACTTGCGTCGAAATTTTTCGCAACGAACGCACCCGATCCACCCCATTGGACCCTAAACTGACGTTCTGGTGCGTTTCATACTATTTGGGTGCATTCGGGTCCGTTTGGTTGCCTTACGAAACTTGGTGCAAAACGGGCCGAACTAGTGCAAAAGTTCATGCCACGAGGTCGCGTCGGAGTTTTTTACAACGAACGCACCCGATCCACCCCATTGGACCCTAAACTGACGTTTTTGGGTGTTTTGTACAATTTGGGTGCATTCGGTACCGTTTGTATGCTTTTCGAAACTCGGTGCAAACGGGCCGAATTATTGCAAAAGTTCGTGCCGCGAGGTCGCGTCGGAATTTTTCGCAATGAACGCACCCGATCCACTCCATTGGACCCTAAACTGATGTTTTGGTGTGTTTCGTACAATTTGGGTGCATTCGGGACCGTTTGGTTGCCTTACGAAACTCTGTGCAAAACAGGCCGAACTAGTGCAAAAGTTCGTGCCACGAACTTGCGTCGGAATTTTTCGCAACGAATGCACCCAATGATAGAGCCGGAGTGCCCGATCTTTCGGTGAGTAGGGATAAATTCGACTTGACGGAAGATGACCCTCACGATCCGACTACGACGAGCGAACCCGAAGCGCCAATGCAATCGCTGAACCAACTTCCTGTGGTTACCGACCTTGTTGATGCAAGATCAGCCTGATCACGAAGATCGTTTCCTGTCCGCAATCGAAGAACGAACAAGAAAAGGATGCGAGCAATCTGATTATCTCTCGAAGGTGGAGTTCTGAATACACGAGGACAGCGCTGTTTTGCGCGTGTTCCTGAGTAGCTAAAGCTAGATGTAAACAAAACTCAAGTCTGAATTGAAAAGAAACTTCTCTATAAATAGAGGGAGAGGGGGCGCAGCCCCTAGGGAAGGGCGGCCAGGAGATGGGGCGCCGCCCCTGGTGTCCAGGGCAAAGGGGGAGGGCGCAGCCCTAGGCGCCCACATAAGGGCCTCTGTTGGGCCAGCTTCTATTCTTCTGGGCCTTCATTCTTCAGTAGCATGACGAAGTTCAATTCTCTTGCACGGGCCCGAGTGATTGGCCCAGAAGGTGGCGCCTGGGGTGGAGGTGCATCTGGAGACGCTAGAGAAGGTGCTGCTGGTGTAGACGTACTCGTGGTGTCCTCATCACCCAATCCACCCCATTGGACCCTAAACTGATGTTTTGGTGTGTTTCGTACAATTTGGGTGCATTCGGGACCGTTTGGTTGCCTTACGAAACTCTGTGCAAAACAGGCCGAACTAGTGCAAAAGTTCGTGCCACGAACTTGCGTCGAAATTTTTCGCAACGAATGCACCTGATCCACCCCATTGGACCCTAAACTGATGTTTTGGTGCGTTTCGTACTATTTGGGTGCATTCGGGTCCGTTTGGTTGCCTTACGAAACTTGGTGCAAAACGGGCTGAACTAGTGCAAAAGCTCGTCCCACGAGGTCGCGTCGGAATTATTCACAACGAACACACCCGATCCACCCCATTGGACCCTAAACTGACGTTTTTGGGTGTTTTGTACAATTTGGGTGCATTCGGTACCGTTTGTAGCTTTTCGAAACTCGGTGCAAACGGGCCGAATTATTGCAAAAGTTCGTGCCACGAGGTCGCGTCGGAATTTTTCGCAATGAACACACCCGATCCACTCCATTTTACCCTAAACTGATGTTTTGGTGTGTTTCATACAATTTGGGTGCATTCGGGACCGTTTGGTTGCCTTACGAAACTCTGTGCAAAACAGGCCGAACTAGTGCAAAAGTTCGTGCCACGAACTTGCGTCGGAATTTTTCGCAACGAATGCACCCGATCCACCCCATTGGACCCTAAACTGATGTTTTGGTGCGTTTCGTACTATTTGGGTGCATTCGGGACCGTTTGGTTGCCTTACGAAACTCAGTGCAAAATAGGCCGAACTAGTCCAAAAGCTCGTCCTACGAGGTCACGTCGGAATTATTCACAACGAACACACCCGATCCACCCCATTGGACCCTAAACTGACGTTCTGGTGCGTTTCGTACTATTTGGGTGCACTCGGGTCCGTTTGGTTGCCTTACGAAACTCGGTGATAAACCGGCCGAACTAGTGCAAAAGTTCGTGCCACGAGGTCGCGTCGGAGTTTTTTTACAACGAACGCATCCGATCCACCCCATTGGATCCTAAACTGACGTTTTGGTGTGTTTCGTACTATCTGGGTGTATTCAGGACCATTTGGTTGCCTTACGAAACTCGGTGCAAAACGGGCCAAACTAGTGAAAAAATTCGCGCCACGAGGTCGCGTCGGAATTTTTCACAACGAACGCACCCGATCCAACCCATTGGACCCTAAACTGATGTTTTGGTGCGTTTCGTACTATTTGGGTGCATTCGGGACCGTTTGGTTGCCTTACGATACTCGGTGCAGAACGGGCCGAATTAGTGCAAAAGTTCGTGCCACGAGGTCGTGTCCGAATTATTCGCAATGAATGCACCCGATCCACCCTACTGGACACTAAACTGACGTTCTGGAGCGTTTCGTACTATTTGGGTGCATTCGGGACCGTTTGGTTGTCTTAAAAACTCGGTGCTAAACAGGCCGAACTAGTGCAAAAGTTCGTGCCACGAAGTCGCGTTGGAATTTTTCATAACGAATGCACCTGATCCACCCCATTGGACCCTAAACTGATGTTTTGGTGCATTTCGTACTATTTGGGTGCATTCGCGACCGTTTGGTTGCTTTACGAAACTCGGTGCAAAACGGGCCGAACTAGTGCAAAAGTTCGTGCCACGAACTTGCGTCGAAATTTTTCGCAACGAACACACCCGATCCACCCCATTGGACCCTAAACTGACGTTCTGGTGCGTTTCATACTATTTGGGTGCAATCGGGTCCATTTGGTTGCCTTACGAAACTCGGTGCAAAACGGGCCGAACTAGTGCAAAAGTTCATGCCACGAGGTCGCGTCGGAGTTTTTTTACAACGAACGCACCCGATCCACCCCATTGGACCCTAAACTGATGTTTTGGTGCATTTCGTACTATTTGGGTGCATTTGGGACCGTTTGGTTGCTTTACGAAACTCGGTGCAAAACGGGCCGAACTAGTGCAAAAGTTCGCGCCACGAACTTGCGTCGAAATTTTTCGCAACGAACGCACCCGATCCACCCCATTGGACCCTAAACTGACGTTCTGGTGCGTTTCATACTATTTGGGTGCATTCGGGTCCGTTTGGTTGCCTTACGAAACTTGGTGCAAAACGGGCCGAACTAGTGCAAAAGTTCATGCCACGAGGTCGCGTCGGAGTTTTTTACAACGAACGCACCCGATCCACCCCATTGGACCCTAAACTGATGTTTTTGGGTGTTTTGTACAATTTGGGTGCATTCGGTACCGTTTGTATGCTTTTCGAAACTCGGTGCAAACGGGCCGAATTATTGCAAAAGTTCGTGCCACGAGGTCGCGTCGGAATTTTTCGCAATGAACGCACCCGATCCACTCCATTTTACCCTAAACTGATGTTTTGGTGTGTTTCGTACAATTTGGGTGCATTCGGGACCGTTTGGTTGCCTTACGAAACTCTGTGCAAAACAGGCCGAACTAGTGCAAAAGTTCGTGCCACGAACTTGCGTCGGAATTTTTCGCAACGAATGCACCCGATCCACCCCATTGGACCCTAAACTGATGTTTTGGTGCGTTTCGTACTATTTGGGTGCATTCGGGACCGTTTGGTTGCCTTACGAAACTCAGTGCAAAATAGGCCGAACTAGTCCAAAAGCTCGTCCTACGAGGTCACGTCGGAATTATTCACAACGAACACACCCGATCCACCCCATTGGACCCTAAACTGACGTTCTGGTGCGTTTCGTACTATTTGGGTGCACTCGGGTCCGTTTGGTTGCCTTACGAAACTCGGTGATAAACCGGCCGAACTAGTGCAAAAGTTCGTGCCACGAGGTCGCGTCGGAGTTTTTTTACAACGAACGCATCCGATCCACCCCATTGGATCCTAAACTGACGTTTTGGTGTGTTTCGTACTATCTGGGTGTATTCAGGACCATTTGGTTGCCTTACGAAACTCGGTGCAAAACGGGCCAAACTAGTGAAAAAATTCGCGCCACGAGGTCGCGTCGGAATTTTTCACAACGAACGCACCCGATCCAACCCATTGGACCCTAAACTGATGTTTTGGTGCGTTTCGTACTATTTGGGTGCATTCGGGACCGTTTGGTTGCCTTACGATACTCGGTGCAGAACGGGCCGAATTAGTGCAAAAGTTCGTGCCACGAGGTCGTGTCCGAATTATTCGCAATGAATGCACCCGATCCACCCTACTGGACACTAAACTGACGTTCTGGAGCGTTTCGTACTATTTGGGTGCATTCGGGACCGTTTGGTTGTCTTAAAAACTCGGTGCTAAACAGGCCGAACTAGTGCAAAAGTTCGTGCCACGAAGTCGCGTTGGAATTTTTCATAACGAATGCACCTGATCCACCCCATTGGACCCTAAACTGATGTTTTGGTGCATTTCGTACTATTTGGGTGCATTCGCGACCGTTTGGTTGCTTTACGAAACTCGGTGCAAAACGGGCCGAACTAGTGCAAAAGTTCGTGCCACGAACTTGCGTCGAAATTTTTCGCAACGAACACACCCGATCCACCCCATTGGACCCTAAACTGACGTTCTGGTGCGTTTCATACTATTTGGGTGCAATCGGGTCCATTTGGTTGCCTTACGAAACTCGGTGCAAAACGGGCCGAACTAGTGCAAAAGTTCATGCCACGAGGTCGCGTCGGAGTTTTTTTACAACGAACGCACCCGATCCACCCCATTGGACCCTAAACTGATGTTTTGGTGCATTTCGTACTATTTGGGTGCATTTGGGACCGTTTGGTTGCTTTACGAAACTCGGTGCAAAACGGGCCGAACTAGTGCAAAAGTTCGCGCCACGAACTTGCGTCGAAATTTTTCGCAACGAACGCACCCGATCCACCCCATTGGACCCTAAACTGACGTTCTGGTGCGTTTCATACTATTTGGGTGCATTCGGGTCCGTTTGGTTGCCTTACGAAACTTGGTGCAAAACGGGCCGAACTAGTGCAAAAGTTCATGCCACGAGGTCGCGTCGGAGTTTTTTACAACGAACGCACCCGATCCACCCCATTGGACCCTAAACTGATGTTTTTGGGTGTTTTGTACAATTTGGGTGCATTCGGTACCGTTTGTATGCTTTTCGAAACTCGGTGCAAACGGGCCGAATTATTGCAAAAGTTCGTGCCACGAGGTCGCGTCGGAATTTTTCGCAATGAACGCACCCGATCCACTCCATTTTACCCTAAACTGATGTTTTGGTGTGTTTCGTACAATTTGGGTGCATTCGGGACCGTTTGGTTGCCTTACGAAACTCTGTGCAAAACAGGCCGAACTAGTGCAAAAGTTCGTGCCACGAACTTGCGTCGGAATTTTTCGCAACGAATGCACCCGATCCACCCCATTGGACCCTAAACTGATGTTTTGGTGCGTTTCGTACTATTTGGGTGCATTCGGGACCGTTTGGTTGCCTTACGAAACTCAGTGCAAAATAGGCCGAACTAGTCCAAAAGCTCGTCCTACGAGGTCACGTCGGAATTATTCACAACGAACACACCCGATCCACCCCATTGGACCCTAAACTGACGTTCTGGTGCGTTTCGTACTATTTGGGTGCACTCGGGTCCGTTTGGTTGCCTTACGAAACTCGGTGATAAACCGGCCGAACTAGTGCAAAAGTTCGTGCCACGAGGTCGCGTCGGAGTTTTTTTACAACGAACGCATCCGATCCACCCCATTGGATCCTAAACTGACGTTTTGGTGTGTTTCGTACTATCTGGGTGTATTCAGGACCATTTGGTTGCCTTACGAAACTCGGTGCAAAACGGGCCAAACTAGTGAAAAAATTCGCGCCACGAGGTCGCGTCGGAATTTTTCACAACGAACGCACCCGATCCAACCCATTGGACCCTAAACTGATGTTTTGGTGCGTTTCGTACTATTTGGGTGCATTCGGGACCGTTTGGTTGCCTTACGATACTCGGTGCAGAACGGGCCGAATTAGTGCAAAAGTTCGTGCCACGAGGTCGTGTCCGAATTATTCGCAATGAATGCACCCGATCCACCCTACTGGACACTAAACTGACGTTCTGGAGCGTTTCGTACTATTTGGGTGCATTCGGGACCGTTTGGTTGTCTTAAAAACTCGGTGCTAAACAGGCCGAACTAGTGCAAAAGTTCGTGCCACGAAGTCGCGTTGGAATTTTTCATAACGAATGCACCTGATCCACCCCATTGGACCCTAAACTGATGTTTTGGTGCATTTCGTACTATTTGGGTGCATTCGCGACCGTTTGGTTGCTTTACGAAACTCGGTGCAAAACGGGCCGAACTAGTGCAAAAGTTCGTGCCACGAACTTGCGTCGAAATTTTTCGCAACGAACACACCCGATCCACCCCATTGGACCCTAAACTGACGTTCTGGTGCGTTTCATACTATTTGGGTGCAATCGGGTCCATTTGGTTGCCTTACGAAACTCGGTGCAAAACGGGCCGAACTAGTGCAAAAGTTCATGCCACGAGGTCGCGTCGGAGTTTTTTTTACAACGAACGCACCCGATCCACCCCATTGGACCCTAAACTGATGTTTTGGTGCATTTCGTACTATTTGGGTGCATTTGGGACCGTTTGGTTGCTTTACGAAACTCGGTGCAAAACGGGCCGAACTAGTGCAAAAGTTCGCGCCACGAACTTGCGTCGAAATTTTTCGCAACGAACGCACCCGATCCACCCCATTGGACCCTAAACTGACGTTCTGGTGCGTTTCATACTATTTGGGTGCATTCGGGTCCGTTTGGTTGCCTTACGAAACTTGGTGCAAAACGGGCCGAACTAGTGCAAAAGTTCATGCCACGAGGTCGCGTCGGAGTTTTTTACAACGAACGCACCCGATCCACCCCATTGGACCCTAAACTGATGTTTTTTGGGTGTTTTGTACAATTTGGGTGCATTCGGTACCGTTTGTATGCTTTTCGAAACTCGGTGCAAACGGGCCGAATTATTGCAAAAGTTCGTGCCACGAGGTCGCGTCAAAATTTTTCGCAATGAACGCACCCGATCCACTCCATTTTACCCTAAACTGATGTTTTGGTGTGTTTCGTACAATTTGGGTGCATTCGGGACCGTTTGGTTGCCTTACGAAACTCTGTGCAAAACAGGCCGAACTAGTGCAAAAGTTCGTGCCACGAACTTGCGTCGGAATTTTTCGCAACGAATGCACCCGATCCACCCCATTGGACCCTAAACTGATGTTTTGGTGCGTTTCGTACTATTTGGGTGCATTCGGGACCGTTTGGTTGCCTTACGAAACTCAGTGCAAAATAGGCCGAACTAGTCCAAAAGCTCGTCCTACGAGGTCACGTCGGAATTATTCACAACGAACACACCCGATCCACCCCATTGGACCCTAAACTGACGTTCTGGTGCATTTCGTACTATTTGGGTGCACTCGGGTCCGTTTGGTTGCCTTACGAAACTCGGTGATAAACCGGCCGAACTAGTGCAAAAGTTCGTGCCACGAGGTCGCGTCGGAGTTTTTTTACAACGAACGCATCCGATCCACCCCATTGGATCCTAAACTGACGTTTTGGTGTGTTTCGTACTATCTGGGTGTATTCAGGACCATTTGGTTGCCTTACGAAACTCGGTGCAAAACGGGCCAAACTAGTGAAAAAATTCGCGCCACGAGGTCGCGTCGGAATTTTTCACAACGAACGCACCCGATCCACCCCATTGGACCCTAAACTGATGTTTTGGTGCGTTTCGTACTATTTGGGTGCATTCGGGACCGTTTGGTTGCCTTACGATACTCGGTGCAGAACGGGCCGAATTAGTGCAAAAGTTCGTGCCACGAGGTCGTGTCCGAATTATTCGCAATGAATGCACCCGATCCACCCTACTGGACACTAAACTGACGTTCTGGAGCGTTTCGTACTATTTGGGTGCATTCGGGACCGTTTGGTTGTCTTAAAAACTCGGTGCTAAACAGGCCGAACTAGTGCAAAAGTTCGTGCCACGAAGTCGCGTTGGAATTTTTCATAACGAATGCACCTGATCCACCCCATTGGACCCTAAACTGATGTTTTGGTGCATTTCGTACTATTTGGGTGCATTCGCGACCGTTTGGTTGCTTTACGAAACTCGGTGCAAAACGGGCCGAACTAGTGCAAAAGTTCGTGCCACGAACTTGCGTCGAAATTTTTCGCAACGAACACACCCGATCCACCCCATTGGACCCTAAACTGACGTTCTGGTGCGTTTCATACTATTTGGGTGCAATCGGGTCCATTTGGTTGCCTTACGAAACTCGGTGCAAAACGGGCCGAACTAGTGCAAAAGTTCATGCCACGAGGTCGCGTCGGAGTTTTTTTACAACGAACGCACCCGATCCACCCCATTGGACCCTAAACTGATGTTTTGGTGCATTTCGTACTATTTGGGTGCATTTGGGACCGTTTGGTTGCTTTACGAAACTCGGTGCAAAACGGGCCGAACTAGTGCAAAAGTTCGCGCCACGAACTTGCGTCGGAATTTTTCGCAACGAACGCACACGATCCACCCCATTGGACCCTAAACTGACGTTCTGGTGCGTTTCATACTATTTGGGTGCATTCGGGTCCGTTTGGTTGCCTTACGAAACTTGGTGCAAAACGGGCCGAACTAGTGCAAAAGTTCATGCCACGAGGTCGCGTCGGAGTTTTTTACAACGAACGCACCCGATCCACCCCATTGGACCCTAAACTGATGTTTTGGGTGTTTCGTACAATTTGGGTGCATTCGGTACCGTTTGTATGCTTTTCGAAACTCGGTGCAAACGGGCCGAATTATTGCAAAAGTTCGTGCCACGAGGTCGCGTCGAAATTTTTCGCAATGAACGCACCCGATCCACTCCATTTGACCCTAAACTGATGTTTTGGTGTGTTTCGTACAATTTGGGTGCATTCGGGACCGTTTGGTTGCCTTACGAAACTCTGTGCAAAACAGGCCGAACTAGTGCAAAAGTTCGTGCCACGAACTTGCGTCGGAATTTTTCGCAACGAATGCACCCGATCCACCCCATTGGACCCTAAACTGATGTTTTGGTGCGTTTCGTACTATTTGGGTGCATTCGGGACCGTTTGGTTGCCTTACGAAACTCAGTGCAAAATAGGCCGAACTAGTCCAAAAGCTCGTCCTACGAGGTCACGTCGGAATTATTCACAACGAACACACCCGATCCACCCCATTGGACCCTAAACTGACGTTCTGGTGCATTTCGTACTATTTGGGTGCACTCGGGTCCGTTTGGTTGCCTTACGAAACTCGGTGATAAACCGGCCGAACTAGTGCAAAAGTTCGTGCCACGAGGTCGCGTCGGAGTTTTTTTACAACGAACGCATCCGATCCACCCCATTGGATCCTAAACTGACGTTTTGGTGTGTTTCGTACTATCTGGGTGTATTCAGGACCATTTGGTTGCCTTACGAAACTCGGTGCAAAACGGGCCAAACTAGTGAAAAAAGTTCGCGCCACGAGGTCGCGTCGGAATTTTTCACAACGAACGCACCCGATCCAACCCATTGGACCCTAAACTGATGTTTTGGTGCGTTTCGTACTATTTGGGTGCATTCGGGACCGTTTGGTTGCCTTACGATACTCGGTGCAGAACGGGCCGAATTAGTGCAAAAGTTCGTGCCACGAGGTCGTGTCCGAATTATTCGCAATGAATGCACCCGATCCACCCTACTGGACACTAAACTGACGTTCTGGAGCGTTTCGTACTATTTGGGTGCATTCGGGACCGTTTGGTTGTCTTAAAAACTCGGTGCTAAACAGGCCGAACTAGTGCAAAAGTTCGTGCCACGAAGTCGCGTTGGAATTTTTCATAACGAATGCACCTGATCCACCCCATTGGACCCTAAACTGATGTTTTGGTGCATTTCGTACTATTTGGGTGCATTCGCGACCGTTTGGTTGCTTTACGAAACTCGGTGCAAAACGGGCCGAACTAGTGCAAAAGTTCGTGCCACGAACTTGCGTCGAAATTTTTCGCAACGAACACACCCGATCCACCCCATTGGACCCTAAACTGACGTTCTGGTGCGTTTCATACTATTTGGGTGCAATCGGGTCCATTTGGTTGCCTTACGAAACTCGGTGCAAAATGGGCCGAACTAGTGCAAAAGTTCATGCCACGAGGTCGCGTCGGAGTTTTTTTACAACGAACGCACCCGATCCACCCCATTGGACCCTAAACTGATGTTTTGGTGCATTTCGTACTATTTGGGTGCATTTGGGACCGTTTGGTTGCTTTACGAAACTCGGTGCAAAACGGGCCGAACTAGTGCAAAAGTTCGTGCCACGAGGTCGCGTCGGAATTTTTCGCAACGAACGCACACGATCCACCCCATTGGACCCTAAACTGATGTTTTGGTGCGTTTCGTACTATTTGGGTGCATTCGGGACCGTTTGGTTGCCTTACGAAACTCGGTGCAAAACAGGCCGAACTAGTGCAAAAGTTCGTGCCACGAACTTGCGTCGGAATTTTTCGCAACGAATGCAGCCGATCCACCCCATTGGACCCTAAACTGATATTTTGGTACGTTTCGTACTATTTGGGTGCATTCGGGACCATTTGGTTTCCTTACGAAACTCAGTGCAAAATAGGCCGAACTAGTCCAAAAGTTCGTGCTACGAGGTCATGTCGGAATTATTCGCCACGAACACACCCGATCCACCCCATTGGACCCTAAACTGACGTTCTGGTGCGTTTCGTACTATTTCGGTGCATTCGGGTCCGTTTGGTTGCCTTACGAAACTCGGTGCAAAACGGGCCGAACTAGTGCAAAAGTTCATGCCACGAGGTCGCGTCGGAGTTTTTTTACGACGAACGCACCCGATCCACCCCATTGGACCCTAAACTGACGTTTTTGTGTGTTTCGTACAATTTGGGTGCATTCGGTACCGTTTGTATGCCTTACGAAACTCGGTGCAAACGGGCCGAACTAGTGCAAAAGTTCGTGCCACGAGGTCGCGTCGGAATTTTTCGCAATGAACGCACCCGATTCACCCCATTGGAACCTAAACTGATGTTTTGGTGTGTTTCGTACTATTTGGGTGCATTCGGGACCGTTTGGTTGCCTTACGAAACTCTGTGCAAAACAGGCCGAACTAGTGCAAAAGTTCGTGCCACGAACTTGCGTCGGAATTTTTCGCAACGAATGCACCCGATCCACCCCATTGGACCCTAAACTGATGTTTTGGTGTGTTTCGTACTATTTGGGTGTATTCGGGACCGTTTGGTTGCCTTACGAAACTCAGTGCAAAATAGGCCGAACTAGTCCAAAAGCTCGTGCTACGAGGTCACGTCAGAATTATTCGCAACGAACACACCCGATCCACCCCATTGGACCCTAAACTGACGTTCTGGTGCATTTCGTACTATTTGGGTGCACTCGGGTCCGTTTGGTTGCCTTACGAAACTCGGTGATAAACGGGCCGAACTAGTGCAAAAGTTCGTGCCACTAGGTCGCGTCGGAGTTTTTTTACAACAAACGCATCCGATCCACCCCATTGGATCCTAAACTGACGTTTTGGTGTGTTTCGTACTATCTGGGTGTATTCAGGGCCATTTCGTTGCCTTACGAAACTCGGTGCAAAACGGGCCAAACTAGTGCAAAAGTTCGCGCCACGACGTCGCGTCGGAATTTTTCACAACGAACGCACCCGATCCACCCCATTGGACCCTAAACTAATGTTTTGGTGCGTTTCGTACTATTTGGGTGCATTCGGGACTGTTTGGTTGCCTTACGATACTCGGTGCAGAACGGGCCGAATTAGTGCAAAAGTTCGTGCCACGAGGTCGTGTCCGAATTATTCGCAATGAATGCACCCTGATCCACCCTACTGGACCCTAAACTGATGTTCTGGTGCGTTTCGTACTATTTGGGTGCATTCGGGACCGTTTGGTTGTCTTAAAAACTCGGTGCTAAACAGGCAGAACTAGTGCAAAAGTTCGTGCCACAAAGTCGCGTTGGAATTTTTCATAACGAATGCACCTGATCCACCCCATTGGACCCTAAACTGATGTTTTGGTGCATTTCGTACTATTTGGGTGCATTCGGGACCGTTTGGTTGCTTTACGAAACTCGGTGCAAAATGGGCCGAACTAGTGCAAAAGTTCGTGCCACGAACTTGCGTCGAAATTTTCGCAACGAACGCACCCGATGCACCCCATTGGACCCTAAACTGATGTTCTGGTGCGTTTCATACTATTTGGGTGCATTAGGGTCGATTTGGTTGCGTTACGAAACTCGGTGCAAAACGGGCCGAACTAGTGCAAAAGTTCATGCCACGAGGTCGCGTCTGAGGTTTTTTAACAATGAACGCACCCGATCCACCCCATTCGACCCTAAACTGACGTTT
This sequence comes from Panicum virgatum, assembly GCF_016808335.1. Taxonomy (NCBI): domain Eukaryota; kingdom Viridiplantae; phylum Streptophyta; class Magnoliopsida; order Poales; family Poaceae; genus Panicum; species Panicum virgatum. Next base: position 39,229 of record NW_024376366.1, read on the forward strand.
TTGTGTGTTTTGTACAATTTGGGTGCATTCGGTACCGTTTGTATGCTTTTCGAAACTCGGTGCAAACAGGCCGAACTAGTGCAAAAGTTCGTGCCACGAACTTGCGTCGGAATTTTTCGCAACGAATGCCCCCGATCCACCCCATTGGACCCTAAACTGATGTTTTTGTGCGTTTCGTACTATTTGGGTGCATTCGGAACCGTTTGGTTGCCTTACGAAACTCAGTGCAAAATAGGCCGAACTAGTCCAAAATCTCGTGCTACGAGGTCACGTCGGAATTATTCACAATGAGCACACCCGATCCACCCCATTGGACCCTAAACTGACGTTCTGGTGCATTTCGTACTATTTGGGTGCACTCGGGTCCGTTTGGTTGCCTTACGAAACTCGGTGATAAACGGGCTGAACTAGTGCAAAAGTTCGTGCCACGAGGTCGTGTCGGAGTTTTTTCACAACGAACGCATCCGATCCACCCCATTGGATCGTAAACTGACGTTTTGGTGTGTTTCGTACTATCTGGGTGTATTCAGGACCATTTGTTTGCCTTACGAAACTCGGTGCAAAACGGGCCAAACTAGTGCAAAAGTTCGCGCCACGAGGTCGCGTCGGAATTTTTCACAACGAACGCACCCGATCCACCCCATTGGACCCTAATCTGATGTTTTGGTGCGTTTCGTACTATTTGGGTGCATTCGAGACCGTTTGGTTGCCTTACGATACTCGGTGTAGAACGGGCCGAATTAGTGCAAAAGTTCGTGCCACGAGGTCGTGTCCGAATTATTCGCAATGAATGCACACGATCCACCCTACAAGGACCCTAAACTGACGTTCTGGTGCGTTTCGTACTATTTGGTTACATTCGGGACTGTTTGGTTGTCATAAAAACTCGGTGCTAAACAGGCCGAACTAGTGCAAAAGTTCGTGCCACGAAGTCGCGTTGGAATTTTTCATAACGAACGCACCCGATCCACCCCATTGGACCCTAAACTGATGTTTTGGTGCGATTCGTACTATTTGGGTGCATTCGGGAGCATTTGGTTGCCTTACTAAACTCGGTGCAAAACGGGCCGAACTAGTGCAAAAGTTCGTGCCACGAACTTGCGTCGGAATTTTTCGCAACGAACGCTCCCGATCCACCCCATTGGACCCTAAACTGATGTTTTGGTGCATTTCGTACTATTTGGGTTCATTCGGGACCGTTTGGTTGCCTTACGAAACTCAGTGCAAAACAGGCCGAACTAGTCCAAAAGTTCGTGCTACGAGGTAACGTCGGAATTATTCGCAACGAACACACCCGATCCACCCCATTGGACCCTAAACTAACGTTCTGGTGCATTTCGTACTATTTGGGTGCATTCGGGACCTGTTTGGTTGCCTTACGAAACTCGGTGAAAAACGGGCTGAACTAGTGAAAAAGTTCGTGCCACGAGGTCGCATCGGAGTTTTTTTACAACGAACGCACCCGATCCACCCCATTGGACCCTAAACTGACGTTTTGGTGTGTTTCGTACTATTTGGGTGCATTCTGGACCATTTAGTTGCCTTACGAAACTCGGTGCAAAATGGGCCAAACTAGTGCAAAAGTTCGTGCCACTGAGGTCATGTCGGAATTTTTCGCAACGAACGCACCCGATCCAACCCATTGGACCCTAAACTTGATGTTTTGGTGCGTTTCGTACTATTTGGGTGCATTCGGGACCATTTGTATGCCTTACGAAACTCGGTGCCAAAACGGGCCGAACTAGTGCAAAAGTTCGTGCCACTGAGGTCGCGTCGGAATTTTTTGCAATGAACACACCCGATCCACCCCGTTGGACCCTAAACTGATGTTTTGGTGCGTATCAGTACTATTTGGGTGCATTCGGGACCGTTTGTTTGCCTTACGAAACTCGGTGCAGAACGGGCCGAACTAGTGCAAGAGTTCGTGCCACGAGGTCGCGTCCGAATTATTCGTAATGAATGCACCCGATCCACCCTACTGGACCCTAAACTGACGTTTTGGTGCGTTTCGTACTATTTGGGTGCATTCGGGACCCGTTTGGTTGCCTTAAGAAACTCGGTGCAAAACAGGCCGAACTAAGTGCAAAAGTTCATGCCACGAAGTCGCGTTGGAATTTTTCATAACGAATGCACCCGATCCACCCCATTGGACCCCTAAACTGATGTTTTGGTGCATTTCGTACTATTTGGGTGCATTCGGGACCGTTTGGTTGCCTTACAAAACTCGGTGCAAAACGGGCCGAACTAGTGCAAAAGTTCGTGCTACGAACTTGCGTCGAAATTTTTCGCAACGAACACACCCGATCCACCCCATTGGACCCTAAACTGACGTTCTGGTGCGTTTCGTACTATTTGGGTGCATTCGGGACCGTTTGGTTGCTTTACGAAACTCGGTGCAAAACGGGCCGAACTAGTGCAAAAGTTCGTGCCACGAAGTCGCGTCGGAATTTTTCGCAACGAACGCACCCGATCCACCCCATTGGATCCTAAACTGATGTTTTGGTGCGTTTCATACAATTTGGGTGCATTCGGTACCGTTTGTACGCCTTACGAAACTCGGTGCAAACGGGCCGAACTAGTGCAAAAGTTTGTGCCACGAGGTCCCGTCGGAATTTTTCGCAATGAACGCACCCGATCCACCCCATTTGACCCTAAACTGATGTTTTGATGTGTTTCGTACTATTTGGGTGCATTCGGGACCGTTTGGTTGCCTTACGAAACTCTGTGCAAAACAGGCCGAATTAGTGCAAAAGTTCGTGCCACGAACTAGCGTCGGAATTTTTCGCAACGAATGCACCCGATCCACGCCATTGGACCCTAAACTGATGTTTTGGTGCGTTTCGTACTATTTGGGTGCATTCGGGACCGTTTGGTTGCCTTACGAAACTCAGTGCAAAATAGGCCGAACTAGTCCAAAAGTTCGTGCAATGAGGTCATGTCGGAATTATTCGCAACGAATACACCCGATCCACCCCATTGGACCCTAAACTGACGTTCTGGTGCATTTCGTACTATTTGGGTGCATTCGGGTCCGTTTGGTTGCCTTACGAAACTCGGCGCAAAACGGGACAAACTAGTGCAGAAGTTCGTGCCACGAGGTCGCGTCCGAATTTTTCGCAACGAACGCACCCAATCCACCCCAATGGACCCTAAACTGATGTTTTGGTGCATTTTGTACTATTTGGGTGCATTCGGAACCGTTTGGTTGCCTTACGAAACTCGGTGCAGAACGGGTCGAATTAGTGCAAAAGTTCGTGCCACGAGGTCGTGTCTGAATTATTCGCAATGAATGCACCCGATCCAACCTACTGGACCCTAAACTGACGTTCTGGTGCGTTTCGTACTATTTGGGTGCATTTGGGACCGTTTGGTTGCCTTAAAAACGCGGTGCAAAACAAGCCGAACTAGTACAAAAGTTCGTGCCACGAAGTCGCGTTGGAATTTTTCATAACAAATGCACCCGATCCACCCCCATTGGACCCTAAACTGATGTTTTGGTGCATTTCATACTATTTGGGTGCATTCGGGGCCGTTTGGTTGCTTTACGAAACTCAGTGCAAAACGGGTCGAACTAGTGCAAAAGTTCATGCCACGAACTTACGTCGAAATTTTTCGCAACGAACGCACCCGATGCACCCCATTGGACCCTAAACTGATGTTTTGGTGCGTTTCGTACTATTTGGGTGCATTCAGGACTGTTTGGTTGCCTTACGAAACTCGGTTGCAAAACAGGCCGAACTAGTGCAAAAATTCGTGCCACGAACTTGCGTCGGAATTTTTCGCAACGAATGCACCCGATCCACCCCATTGGATCCTAAACTGATATTTTGTTGCGTTTCGCACTATTTGGGTGCATTCGGGACCATTTGGTTGCCTTACCAAACTCAGTGCAAAATAGGCCGAACTAGTCCAAAAGTTCGTGCTACGAGGTCATATCGGAATTATTCGCCACGAACACACCCGTTCCACCCCATTGGACCCTAAACTGACGTTCTGGTGCGTTTCGTACTATTTGGGTGCATTCGGGTCCGTTTGGTTGCCTTACGAAACTCGGTGCAAAACGGGCCGAACTAGTGCAAAAGTTCATGCCACGAGGTCGCGTCGGAGTTTTTTTACAACGAACGCACCCGATCCACCCCATTGGACCCTAAACTTACGTTTTTGTTTGTTTCGTACAATTTGGGGGCATTCGGTACCGTTTGTATGCCTTACGAAACTCGGTGCAAACGGGCCGAAGTAGTGCAAAAGTTCGTGCCACGAGGTCGCGTCGGAATTTTTTGCAATGAACGCACCCGATCCACCCCATTGGATCCTAAACTGATGTTTTGGTGTGTTTCGTACCTTTTGGGTGCATTCGGGACCGTTTGGTTGCCTTACGAAACTCTGTGCAAAACAGGCCGAACTAGTGCAAAAGTTCGTGCCACGAACTTGCGTCGGAATTTTTCGCCACAAATGCACCCGATCCACCCCATTGGACCCTAAACTGATGTTTTGGTGCGTTTCGTACTATTTGGGTGCATTCGGGACCGTTTGGTTGCCTTACGAAACTCAGTGCAAAATAGGCCGAACTAGTCCAAAAGCTCGTGCTACGAGGTCACGTCAGAATTATTCGCAACGAACACACCCGATCCACCCCATTGGACCCTAAACTGACGTTCTGGTGCATTTCGTACTATTTGGGTGCACTCGGGTCCGTTTGGTTGCCTTACGAAACTCGGTGCAAAACGGGCCGAACTAGTGCAAAAGTTCATGCCACGAGGTCGCGTCTGAGTTTTTTAACAATGAACGCACCCGATCCACCCCATTCGACCCTAAACTGACGTTTTTGTGTGTTTTGTACAATTTGGGTGCATTCGGTACCGTTTGTATGCTTTTCGAAACTCGGTGCAAACAGGCCGAACTAGTGCAAAAGTTCGTGCCACGAACTTGCGTCGGAATTTTTCGCAACGAATGCCCCCGATCCACCCCATTGGACCCTAAACTGATGTTTTTGTGCGTTTCGTACTATTTGGGTGCATTCGGAACCGTTTGGTTGCCTTACGAAACTCAGTGCAAAATAGGCCGAACTAGTCCAAAATCTCGTGCTACGAGGTCACGTCGGAATTATTCACAATGAGCACACCCGATCCACCCCATTGGACCCTAAACTGACGTTCTGGTGCATTTCGTACTATTTGGGTGCACTCGGGTCCGTTTGGTTGCCTTACGAAACTCGGTGATAAACGGGCTGAACTAGTGCAAAAGTTCGTGCCACGAGGTCGTGTCGGAGTTTTTTCACAACGAACGCATCCGATCCACCCCATTGGATCCGTAAACTGACGTTTTGGTGTGTTTCGTACTATCTGGGTGTATTCAGGACCATTTGTTTGCCTTACGAAACTCGGTGCAAAACGGGCCAAACTAGTGCAAAAGTTCGCGCCACGAGGTCGCGTCGGAATTTTTCACAACGAACGCACCCGATCCACCCCATTGGACCCTAATCTGATGTTTTGGTGCGTTTCGTACTATTTGGGTGCATTCGAGACCGTTTGGTTGCCTTACGATACTCGGTGTAGAACGGGCCGAATTAGTGCAAAAGTTCGTGCCACGAGGTCGTGTCCGAATTATTCGCAATGAATGCACACGAATCCACCCTACAAGACCCTAAACTGACGTTCTGGTGCGTTTCGTACTATTTGGTTACATTCGGGACTGTTTGGTTGTCATAAAAACTCGGTGCTAAACAGGCCGAACTAGTGCAAAAGTTCGTGCCACGAAGTCGCGTTGGAATTTTTCATAACGAACGCACCCGATTCACCCCATTGGACCCTAAACTGATGTTTTGGTGCGATTTGTACTATTTGGGTGCATTCGGGAGCATTTGGTTGCCTTACTAAACTCGGTGCAAAACGGGCCGAACTAGTGCAAAAGTTCGTGCCACGAACTTGCGTCGGAATTTTTCGCAACGAACGCTCCCGATCCACCCCATTGGACCCTAAACTGATGTTTTGGTGCATTTCGTACTATTTGGGTTCATTCGGGACCGTTTGGTTGCCTTACGAAACTCAGTGCAAAACAGGCCGAACTAGTCCAAAAGTTCGTGCTACGAGGGTAACGTCGGAATTATTCGCAACGAACACACCCGATCCACCCCATTGGACCCTAAACTAACGTTCTGGTGCATTTCGTACTATTTGGGTGCATTCGGGACTGTTTGGTTGCCTTACGAAACTCGGTGAAAAACGGGCTGAACTAGTGAAAAAGTTCGTGCCACGAGGTCGCATCGGAGTTTTTTTTACAACGAACGCACCCGATCCACCCCATTGGACCCTAAACTGACGTTTTGGTGTGTTTCGTACTATTTGGGTGCATTCTGGACCATTTAGTTGCCTTACGAAACTCGGTGCAAAATGGGCCAAACTAGTGCAAAAGTTCGTGCCATGAGGTCATGTCGGAATTTTTCGCAACGAACGCACCCGATCCAACCCATTGGACCCTAAATTGATGTTTTGGTGCGTTTCGTACTATTTGGGTGCATTCGGGACCATTTGTATGCCTTACGAAACTCGGTGCCAAACGGGCCGAACTAGTGCAAAAGTTCGTGCCATGAGGTCGCGTCTGAATTTTTTGCAATGAACACACCCGATCCACCCCGTTGGACCCTAAACTGATGTTTTGGTGCGTATCATACTATTTGGGTGCATTCGGGACCGTTTGTTTGCCTTACGAAACTCGGTGCAGAACGGGCCGAACTAGTGCAAGAGTTCGTGCCATGAGGTCGCGTCCGAATTATTCGTAATGAATGCACCCGATCCACCCTACTGGACCCTAAACTGACGTTTTGGTGCGTTTCGTACTATTTGGGTGCATTCGGGACCGTTTGGTTGCCTTAAAAACTCGGTGCAAAACAGGCCGAACAAGTGCAAAAGTTCATGCCACGAAGTCGCGTTGGAATTTTTCATAACGAATGCACCCGATCCACCCCTTTGGACCCTAAACTGATGTTTTGGTGCATTTCGTACTATTTGGGTGCATTCGGGACCGTTTGGTTGCCTTACAAAACTCGGTGCAAAACGGGCCGAACTAGTGCAAAAGTTCGTGCTACGAACTTGCGTCGAAATTTTTCGCAACGAACACACCCGATCCACCCCATTGGACCCTAAACTGACGTTCTGGTGCGTTTCGTACTATTTGGGTGCATTCGGGACCGTTTGGTTGCTTTACGAAACTCGGTGCAAAACGGGCCGAACTAGTGCAAAAGTTCGTGCCACGAAGTCGCGTCGGAATTTTTCGCAACGAACGCACCCGATCCACCCCATTGGATCCTAAACTGATGTTTTGGTGCGTTTCATACAATTTGGGTGCATTCGGTACCGTTTGTACGCCTTACGAAACTCGGTGCAAACGGGCCGAACTAGTGCAAAAGTTTGTGCCACGAGGTCCCGTCGGAATTTTTCGCAATGAACGCACCCGATCCACCCCATTTGACCCTAAACTGATGTTTTGATGTGTTTCGTACTATTTGGGTGCATTCGGGACCGTTTGGTTGCCTTACGAAACTCTGTGCAAAACAGGCCGAATTAGTGCAAAAGTTCGTGCCACGAACTAGCGTCGGAATTTTTCGCAACGAATGCACCCGATCCACGCCATTGGACCCTAAACTGATGTTTTGGTGCGTTTCGTACTATTTGGGTGCATTCGGGACCGTTTGGTTGCCTTACGAAACTCAGTGCAAAATAGGCCGAACTAGTCCAAAAGTTCGTGCAATGAGGTCATGTCGGAATTATTCGCAACGAATACACCCGATCCACCCCATTGGACCCTAAACTGACGTTCTGGTGCATTTCGTACTATTTGGGTGCATTCGGGTCCGTTTGGTTGCCTTACGAAACTCGGCGCAAAACGGGACAAACTAGTGCAGAAGTTCGTGCCACGAGGTCGCGTCCGAATTTTTCGCAACGAACGCACCCAATCCACCCCAATGGACCCTAAACTGATGTTTTGGTGCATTTTGTACTATTTGGGTGCATTCGGAACCGTTTGGTTGCCTTACGAAACTCGGTGCAGAACGGGTCGAATTAGTGCAAAAGTTCGTGCCACGAGGTCGTGTCTGAATTATTCGCAATGAATGCACCCGATCCAACCTACTGGACCCTAAACTGACGTTCTGGTGCGTTTCGTACTATTTGGGTGCATTTGGGACCGTTTGGTTGCCTTAAAAACGCGGTGCAAAACAAGCCGAACTAGTACAAAAGTTCGTGCCACGAAGTCGCGTTGGAATTTTTCATAACAAATGCACCCGATCCACCCCCATTGGACCCTAAACTGATGTTTTGGTGCATTTCATACTATTTGGGTGCATTCGGGGCCGTTTGGTTGCTTTACGAAACTCAGTGCAAAACGGGTCGAACTAGTGCAAAAGTTCATGCCACGAACTTACGTCGAAATTTTTCGCAACGAACGCACCCGATGCACCCCATTGGACCCTAAACTGATGTTTTGGTGCGTTTCGTACTATTTGGGTGCATTCAGGACTGTTTGGTTGCCTTACGAAACTCGGTGCAAAACAGGCCGAACTAGTGCAAAAATTCGTGCCACGAACTTGCGTCGGAATTTTTCGCAACGAATGCACCCGATCCACCCCATTGGATCCTAAACTGATATTTTGTTGCGTTTCGCACTATTTGGGTGCATTCGGGACCATTTGGTTGCCTTACCAAACTCAGTGCAAAATAGGCCGAACTAGTCCAAAAGTTCGTGCTACGAGGTCATATCGGAATTATTCGCCACGAACACACCCGTTCCACCCCATTGGACCCTAAACTGACGTTCTGGTGCGTTTCGTACTATTTGGGTGCATTCGGGTCCGTTTGGTTGCCTTACGAAACTCGGTGCAAAACGGGCCGAACTAGTGCAAAAGTTCATGCCACGAGGTCGCGTCGGAGTTTTTTTACAACGAACGCACCCGATCCACCCCATTGGACCCTAAACTTACGTTTTTGTTTGTTTCGTACAATTTGGGGGCATTCGGTACCGTTTGTATGCCTTACGAAACTCGGTGCAAACGGGCCGAAGTAGTGCAAAAGTTCGTGCCACGAGGTCGCGTCGGAATTTTTTGCAATGAACGCACCCGATCCACCCCATTGGATCCTAAACTGATGTTTTGGTGTGTTTCGTACCTTTTGGGTGCATTCGGGACCGTTTGGTTGCCTTACGAAACTCTGTGCAAAACAGGCCGAACTAGTGCAAAAGTTCGTGCCACGAACTTGCGTCGGAATTTTTCGCCACAAATGCACCCGATCCACCCCATTGGACCCTAAACTGATGTTTTGGTGCGTTTCGTACTATTTGGGTGCATTCGGGACCGTTTGGTTGCCTTACGAAACTCAGTGCAAAATAGGCCGAACTAGTCCAAAAGCTCGTGCTACGAGGTCACGTCAGAATTATTCGCAACGAACACACCCGATCCACCCCATTGGACCCTAAACTGACGTTCTGGTGCATTTCGTACTATTTGGGTGCACTCGGGTCCGTTTGGTTGCCTTACGAAACTCGGTGATAAACGGGCCGAACTAGTGCAAAAGTTCGTGCCACTAGGTCGCGTCGGAGTTTTTTTACAACAAACGCATCCGATCCACCCCATTGGATCCTAAACTGACGTTTTGGTGTGTTTCGTACTATCTGGGTGTATTCACGGCCATTTGGTTGCCTTACGAAACTCGGTGCAAAACGGGCCAAACTAGTGCAAAAGTTCGCGCCACGACGTCGCGTCGGAATTTTTCACAACGAACGCACCCGATCCACCCCATTGGACCCTAAACTAATGTTTTGGTGCGTTTCGTACTATTTGGGTGCATTCGGGACTGTTTGGTTGCCTTACGATACTCGGTGCAGAACGGGCCGAATTGGTGCAAAAGTTCGTGCCACGAGGTCGTGTCCGAATTATTCGCAATGAATGCACCTGATCCACCCTACTGGACCCTAAACTGATGTTCTGGTCCGTTTCGTACTATTTGGGTGCATTCGGGACCGTTTGGTTGTCTTAAAAACTCGGTGCTAAACAGGCAGAACTAGTGCAAAAGTTCGTGCCACGAAGTCGCGTTGGAATTTTTCATAACGAATGCACCTGATCCACCCCATTGGACCCTAAACTGATGTTTTGGTGCATTTCGTACTATTTGGGTGCATTCGGGACCGTTTGGTTGCTTTACGAAACTCGGTGCAAAATGGGCCGAACTAGTGCAAAAGTTCGTGCCACGAACTTGCGTCGAAATTTTTCGCAACGAACGCACCCGATGCACCCCATTGGACCCTAAACTGATGTTCTGGTGCGTTTCATACTATTTGGGTGCATTCGGGTCGATTTGGTTGCGTTACGAAACTCGGTGCAAAACGGGCCGAACTAGTGCAAAAGTTCATGCCACGAGGTCGCGTCTGAGTTTTTTAACAATGAACGCACCCGATCCACCCCATTCGACCCTAAACTGACGTTTTTGTGTGTTTTGTACAATTTGGGTGCATTCGGTACCGTTTGTATGCTTTTCGAAACACGGTGCAAACAGGCCGAACTAGTGCAAAAGTTCGTGCCACGAACTTGCGTCGGAATTTTTCGCAACGAATGCCCCCGATCCACCCCATTGGACCCTAAACTGATGTTTTTGTGCGTTTCGTACTATTTGGGTGCATTCGGAACCGTTTGGTTGCCTTACGAAACTCAGTGCAAAATAGGCCGAACTAGTCCAAAATCTCGTGCTACGAGGTCACGTCGGAATTATTCACAATGAGCACACCCGATCCACCCCATTGGACCCTAAACTGACGTTCTGGTGCATTTCGTACTATTTGGGTGCACTCGGGTCCGTTTGGTTGCCTTACGAAACTCGGTGATAAACGGGCTGAACTAGTGCAAAAGTTCGTGCCACGAGGTCGTGTCGGAGTTTTTTCACAACGAACGCATCCGATCCACCCCATTGGATCGTAAACTGACGTTTTGGTGTGTTTCGTACTATCTGGGTGTATTCAGGACCATTTGTTTGCCTTACGAAACTCGGTGCAAAACGGGCCAAACTAGTGCAAAAGTTCGCGCCACGAGGTCGCGTCCGAATTTTTCACAACGAACGCACCCGATCCACCCCATTGGACCCTAATCTGATGTTTTGGTGCGTTTCGTACTATTTGGGTGCATTCGAGACCGTTTGGTTGCCTTACGATACTCGGTGTAGAACGGGCCGAATTAGTGCAAAAGTTCGTGCCACGAGGTCGTGTCCGAATTATTCGCAATGAATGCACACGATCCACCCTACAGGACCCTAAACTGACGTTCTGGTGCGTTTCGTACTATTTGGTTACATTCGGGACTGTTTGGTTGTCATAAAAACTCGGTGCTAAACAGGCCGAACTAGTGCAAAAGTTCGTGCCACGAAGTCGCGTTGGAATTTTTCATAACGAACGCACCCGATTCACCCCATTGGACCCTAAACTGATGTTTTGGTGCGATTTGTACTATTTGGGTGCATTCGGGAGCATTTGGTTGCCTTACTAAACTCGGTGCAAAACGGGCCGAACTAGTGCAAAAGTTCGTGCCACGAACTTGCGTCGGAATTTTTCGCAACGAACGCTCCCGATCCACCCCATTGGACCCTAAACTGATGTTTTGGTGCATTTCGTACTATTTGGGTTCATTCGGGACCGTTTGGTTGCCTTACGAAACTCAGTGCAAAACAGGCCGAACTAGTCCAAAAGTTCGTGCTACGAGGTAACGTCGGAATTATTCGCAACGAACACACCCGATCCACCCCATTGGACCCTAAACTAACGTTCTGGTGCATTTCGTACTATTTGGGTGCATTCGGGACCGTTTGGTTGCCTTACGAAACTCGGTGAAAAACGGGCTGAACTAGTGAAAAAGTTCGTGCCACGAGGTCGCGTCGGAGTTTTTTTACAACGAACGCACCCGATCCACCCCATTGGACCCTAAACTGACGTTTTGGTGTGTTTCGTACTATTTGGGTGCATTCTGGACCATTTAGTTGCCTTACGAAACTCGGTGCAAAATGGGCCAAACTAGTGCAAAAGTTGGTGCCATGAGGTCATGTCGGAATTTTTCGCAACGAACGCACCCGATCCAACCCATTGGACCCTAAATTGATGTTTTGGTGCGTTTTCGTACTATTTGGGTGCATTCGGGACCATTTGTATGCCTTACGAAACTCGGTGCCAAACGGGCCGAACTAGTGCAAAAGTTCGTGCCATGAGGTCGCGTCTGAATTTTTTGCAATGAACACACCCGATCCACCCCGTTGGACCCTAAACTGATGTTTTGGTGCGTATCGTACTATTTGGGTGCATTCGGGACCGTTTATTTGCCTTACGAAACTCGGTGCAGAACGGGCCGAACTAGTGCAAGAGTTCGTGCCATGAGGTCGCGTCCGAATTATTCGTAATGAATGCACCCGATCCACCCTACTGGACCCTAAACTGACGTTTTGGTGCGTTTCGTACTATTTGGGTGCATTCGGGACCGTTTGGTTGCCTTAAAAACTCGGTGCAAAACAGGCCGAACAAGTGCAAAAGTTCATGCCACGAAGTCGCGTTGGAATTTTTCATAACGAATGCACCCGATCCACCCCTTTGGACCCTAAACTGATGTTTTGGTGCATTTCGTACTATTTGGGTGCATTCGGGACCGTTTGGTTGCCTTACAAAACTCGGTGCAAAACGGGCCGAACTAGTGCAAAAGTTCGTGCTACGAACTTGCGTCGAAATTTTTCGCAACGAACGCACCCGATCCACCCCATTGGACCCTAAACTGACGTTCTGGTGCGTTTCGTACTATTTGGGTGCATTCGGGACCGTTTGGTTGCTTTACGAAACTCGGTGCAAAACGGGCCGAACTAGTGCAAAAGTTCGTGCCACGAAGTCGCGTCGGAATTTTTCGCAACGAACGCACCCGATCCACCCCATTGGATCCTAAACTGATGTTTTGGTGCGTTTCATACAATTTGGGTGCATTCGGTACCGTTTGTACGCCTTACGAAACTCGGTGCAAACGGGCCGAACTAGTGCAAAAGTTTGTGCCACGAGGTCCCGTCGGAATTTTTCGCAATGAACGCACCCGATCCACCCCATTTGACCCTAAACTGATGTTTTGATGTGTTTCGTACTATTTGGGTGCATTCGGGACCGTTTGGTTGCCTTACGAAACTCTGTGCAAAACAGGCCGAATTAGTGCAAAAGTTCGTGCCACGAACTAGCGTCGGAATTTTTCGCAACGAATGCACCCGATCCACGCCATTGGACCCTAAACTGATGTTTTGGTGCGTTTCGTACTATTTGGGTGCATTCGGGACCGTTTGGTTGCCTTACGAAACTCAGTGCAAAATAGGCCGAACTAGTCCAAAAGTTCGTGCAATGAGGTCATGTCGGAATTATTCGCAACGAATACACCCGATCCACCCCATTGGACCCTAAACTGACGTTCTGGTGCATTTCTTACTATTTGGGTGCATTCGGGTCCGTTTGGTTGCCTTACGAAACTCGGCGCAAAACGGGACAAACTAGTGCAGAAGTTCGTGCCACGAGGTCGCGTCCAAATTTTTCGCAACGAACGCACCCAATCCACCCCAATGGACCCTAAACTGATGTTTTGGTGCATTTTGTACTATTTGGGTGCATTCGGAACCGTTTGGTTGCCTTACGAAACTCGGTGCAGAACGGGTCGAATTAGTGCAAAAGTTCGTGCCACGAGGTCGTGTCTGAATTATTCGCAATGAATGCACCCGATCCAACCTACTGGACCCTAAACTGACGTTCTGGTGCGTTTCGTACTATTTGGGTGCATTTGGGACCGTTTGGTTGCCTTAAAAACTCGGTGCAAAACAAGCCGAACTAGTACAAAAGTTCGTGCCACGAAGTCGCGTTGGAATTTTTCATAACAAATGCACCCGATCCACCCCCATTGGACCCTAAACTGATGTTTTGGTGCATTTCATACTATTTGGGTGCATTCGGGGCCGTTTGGTTGCTTTACGAAACTCAGTGCAAAACGGGTCGAACTAGTGCAAAAGTTCATGCCACGAACTTACGTCGAAATTTTTCGCAACGAACGCACCCGATGCACCCCATTGGACCCTAAACTGATGTTTTGGTGCGTTTCGTACTATTTGGGTGCATTCAGGACTGTTTGGTTGCCTTACGAAACTCGGTGCAAACAGGCCGAACTAGTGCAAAAATTCGTGCCACGAACTTGCGTCGGAATTTTTCGCAACGAATGCACCCGATCCACCCCATTGGATCCTAAACTGATATTTTGTTGCGTTTCGCACTATTTGGGTGCATTCGGGACCATTTGGTTGCCTTACCAAACTCAGTGCAAAATAGGCCGAACTAGTCCAAAAGTTCGTGCTACGAGGTCATATCGGAATTATTCGCCACGAACACACCCGTTCCACCCCATTGGACCCTAAACTGACGTTCTGGTGCGTTTCGTACTATTTGGGTGCATTCGGGTCCGTTTGGTTGCCTTACGAAACTCGGTGCAAAACGGGCCGAACTAGTGCAAAAGTTCATGCCACGAGGTCGCGTCGGAGTTTTTTTACAACGAACGCACCCGATCCACCCCATTGGACCCTAAACTTACGTTTTTGTTTGTTTCGTACAATTTGGGGGCATTCGGTACCGTTTGTATGCCTTACGAAACTCGGTGCAAACGGGCCGAAGTAGTGCAAAAGTTCGTGCCACGAGGTCGCGTCGGAATTTTTTGCAATGAACGCACCCGATCCACCCCCATTGGATCCTAAACTGATGTTTTGGTGTGTTTCGTACCTTTTGGGTGCATTCGGGACCGTTTGGTTGCCTTACGAAACTCTGTGCAAAACAGGCCGAACTAGTGCAAAAGTTCGTGCCACGAACTTGCGTCGGAATTTTTCGCCACAAATGCACCCGATCCACCCCATTGGACCCTAAACTGATGTTTTGGTGCGTTTCGTACTATTTGGGTGCATTCGGGACCGTTTGGTTGCCTTACGAAACTCAGTGCAAAATAGGCCGAACTAGTCCAAAAGCTCGTGCTACGAGGTCACGTCAGAATTATTCGCAACGAACACATCCGATCCACCCCATTGGACCCTAAACTGACGTTCTGGTGCATTTCATACTATTTGGGTGCATTCGGGTCCGTTTGGTTGCCTTACGAAACTTGGTGCAAAACGGGCCAAACTAGTGCAGAAGTTCGTGCCACGAGGTCGCGTCGGAATTTTTCGCAACGAACGCACCCGATCCACCCCATTGGACCCTAAACTGATGTTTTGGTGCGTTTCGTACTATTTGGGTGCATTAGGAACAGTTTGGTTGCCTTACGAAACTCGGTGCAGAACGGGTCGAATTAGTTCAAAAGTTCGTGCCACGAGGTCGTGTCCGAATTATTCGCAATGAATGCACCCGATCCACCCTACTGGACCCTAAACTGACGTTCTAGTGCGTTTCGTACTATTTGGGTGCATTTGGGACCGTTTGGTTGCCTTAAAAATTCGGTGCAAAACAAGCCGAACTAGTGCAAAAGTTCATGCCACGAAGTCGCGTTGGAATTTTTCATAACGAATGCACCCGATCCACCCCATTGGACCCTAAACTGATGTTTTGGTGCATTTTGTACTATTTGGGTGCATTTGGGACCGTTTGGTTGCTTTACGAAACTCGGTGCAAAACGGGCCGAACTAGTGCAAAAGGTCGTGCCACGAACTTGCGTCGAAATTTTTCGCAACGAACGCACCCGATCCACCCCATTGGACCCTAAACTGATGTTTTGGTGCGTTTCGTACTATTTGGGTGCATTCGGGACCGTTTGGTTGCCTTACGAAACTCGGTGCAAAACAGGCCGAACTAGTGCAAAAGTTCGTGCCACGAACTTGCGTCGGAATTTTTCGCAACGAATGCAGCCGATCCACCCCATTGGACCCTAAACTGATATTTTGGTGCATTTCGTACTATTTGGGTGCATTCGGGACCATTTGGTTGCCTTACGAAACTCAGTGTGAAATAGGCCGAACTAGTCCAAAAGTTCGTGCTACGAGGTCACGTCGAAATTTTTCGCAACGAACGCACCCGATCCACCCCATTGGACCCTAAACTGACGTTCTGGTGCGTTTCGTACTATTTGGGTGCATTCGGGACCGTTTGGTTGCCTTACGAAACTCGGTGCAAAACAGGCCGAACTAGTGCAAAAGTTCGTGCCACGAACTTGCGTCGGAATTTTTCGCAACGAATGCACCCGATCCACCCCATTGGACCCTAAACTAATGTTTTGGTGCGTTTTGTACTATTTGGGTGCATTCGGGACCGTTTGTATGCCTTACGAAACTCAGTGCTAACGGGCCGAACTAGTGCAAAAGTTCGTGCCACGAGGTCCCGTCGGAATTTTTCGCAATGAACGCACCCGATCCACCCCATTTGACCCTAAACTGACGTTCTGGTGCGTTTCGTACTATTTGGGTGCATTCGGGACCGTTTGGTTGCCTTACGAAACTCTGTGCAAAATAGGCCGAATTAGTGCAAAAGTTCGTGCCACGAACTGGCGTTGGAATTTTTCATAACGAATGCACCCGATCCACGCCATTGGACCCTAAACTGATGTTTTGGTGCGTTTCGTACTATTTGGGAGCATTCGGGACCGTTTGGTTGCCTTACAAATCTCGGTGCAAAACAGGCCGAACTAGTGCAAAAGTTTGTGCCACGAACTTGCGTCGAAATTTTTCGCAACGAACGCACCCGATGCACCCCATTGGACCCTAAACTGATGTTCTGGTGCGTTTCATACTATTTGGGTGCATTCGGGTCCATTTGGTTGCCTTACGAAACTCGGTGCAAAACGGGCAGAACTAGTGCAAAAGTTCATGCCACGAGGTCGCGTCGGAGTTTTTTTACAACGAACGCACCCGATCCACCCCATTGGACCCTAAACTTACGTTTTTGTTTGTTTCGTACAATTTGGGTGCATTCGGTACCGTTTGTATGCCTTACGAAACTCGGTGCAAACGGGCCGAAGTAGTGCAAAAGTTCGTGCCACGAGGTCGCGTCGGAATTTTTTGCAATGAACGCACCCGATCCACCCCATTGGATCCTAAACTGATGTTTTGGTGTGTTTCGTACCTTTGGGTGCATTCGGGACCGTTTGGTTGCCTTACGAAACTCTGTGCAAAACAGGCCGAACTAGTGCAAAAGTTCGTGCCACGAACTTGCGTCGGAATTTTTCGCCACAAATGCACCCGATCCACCCCATTGGACCCTAAACTGATGTTTTGGTGCGTTTCGTACTATTTGGGTGCATTCGGGACCGTTTGGTTGCCTTACGAAACTCAGTGCAAAATAGGCCGAACTAGTCCAAAAGCTCGTGCTACGAGGTCACGTCAGAATTATTCGCAACGAACACATCCGATCCACCCCATTGGACCCTAAACTGACGTTCTGGTGCATTTCATACTATTTGGGTGCATTCGGGTCCGTTTGGTTGCCTTACGAAACTTGGTGCAAAACGGGCCAAACTAGTGCAGAAGTTCGTGCCACGAGGTCGCGTCGGAATTTTTCGCAACGAACGCACCCGATCCACCCCATTGGACCCTAAACTGATGCTTTGGTGCGTTTCGTACTATTTGGGTGCATTAGGAACAGTTTGGTTGCCTTACGAAACTCGGTGCAGAACGGGTCGAATTAGTTCAAAAGTTCGTGCCACGAGGTCGTGTCCGAATTATTCGCAATGAATGCACCCGATCCACCCTACTGGACCCTAAACTGACGTTCTAGTGCGTTTCGTACTATTTGGGTGCATTTGGGACCGTTTGGTTGCCTTAAAAATTTGGTGCAAAACAAGCCGAACTAGTGCAAAAGTTCATGCCACGAAGTCGCGTTGGAATTTTTCATAACGAATGCACCCGATCCACCCCATTGGACCCTAAACTGATGTTTTGGTGCATTTCGTACTATTTGGGTGCATTTGGGACCGTTTGGTTGCTTTACGAAACTCGGTGCAAAACGGGCCGAACTAGTGCAAAAGGTCGTGCCACGAACTTGCGTCGAAATTTTTCGCAACGAACGCACCCGATCCACCCCATTGGACCCTAAACTGATGTTTTGGTGCGTTTCGTACTATTTGGGTGCATTCGGGACCGTTTGGTTGCCTTACGAAACTCGGTGCAAAACAGGCCGAACTAGTGCAAAAGTTCGTGCCACGAACTTGCGTCGGAATTTTTCGCAACGAATGCAGCCGATCCACCCCATTGGACCCTAAACTGATATTTTGGTGCATTTCGTACTATTTGGGTGCATTCGGGACCATTTGGTTGCCTTACGAAACTCAGTGTGAAATAGGCCGAACTAGTCCAAAAGTTCGTGCTACGAGGTCACGTCGAAATTTTTCGCAACGAACGCACCCGATCCACCCCATTGGACCCTAAACTGACGTTCTGGTGCGTTTCGTACTATTTGGGTGCATTCGGGACCGTTTGGTTGCCTTACGAAACTCGGTGCAAAACAGGCCGAACTAGTGCAAAAGTTCGTGCCACGAACTTGCGTCGGAATTTTTCGCAACGAATGCACCCGATCCACCCCATTGGACCCTAAACTAATGTTTTGGTGCGTTTTGTACTATTTGGGTGCATTCGGGACCGTTTGTATGCCTTACGAAACTCAGTGCAAACGGGCCGAACTAGTGCAAAAGTTCGTGCCACGAGGTCCCGTCGGAATTTTTCGCAATGAACGCACCCGATCCACCCCATTTGACCCTAAACTGACGTTCTGGTGCGTTTCGTACTATTTGGGTGCATTCGGGACCGTTTGGTTGCCTTACGAAACTCTGTGCAAAATAGGCCGAATTAGTGCAAAAGTTCGTGCCACGAACTGGCGTTGGAATTTTTCATAACGAATGCACCCGATCCACGCCATTGGACCCTAAACTGATGTTTTGGTGCGTTTCGTACTATTTGGGAGCATTCGGGACCGTTTGGTTGCCTTACAAATCTCGGTGCAAAACAGGCCGAACTAGTGCAAAAGTTTGTGCCACGAACTTGCGTCGAAATTTTTCGCAACGAACGCACCCGATGCACCCCATTGGACCCTAAACTGATGTTCTGGTGCGTTTCATACTATTTGGGTGCATTCGGGTCCATTTGGTTGCCTTACGAAACTCGGTGCAAAACGGGCAGAACTAGTGCAAAAGTTCATGCCACGAGGTCGCGTCGGAGTTTTTTTACAACGAACGCACCCGATCCACCCCATTGGACCCTAAACTTACGTTTTTGTTTGTTTCGTACAATTTGGGTGCATTCGGTACCGTTTGTATGCCTTACGAAACTCGGTGCAAACGGGCCGAAGTAGTGCAAAAGTTCGTGCCACGAGGTCGCGTCGGAATTTTTTGCAATGAACGCACCCGATCCACCCCATTGGATCCTAAACTGATGTTTTGGTGTGTTTCGTACCTTTTGGGTGCATTCGGGACCGTTTGGTTGCCTTACGAAACTCTGTGCAAAACAGGCCGAACTAGTGCAAAAGTTCGTGCCACGAACTTGCGTCGGAATTTTTCGCCACAAATGCACCCGATCCACCCCATTGGACCCTAAACTGATGTTTTGGTGCGTTTCGTACTATTTGGGTGCATTCGGGACCGTTTGGTTGCCTTACGAAACTCAGTGCAAAATAGGCCGAACTAGTCCAAAAGCTCGTGCTACGAGGTCACGTCAGAATTATTCGCAACGAACACATCCGATCCACCCCATTGGACCCTAAACTGACGTTCTGGTGCATTTCATACTATTTGGGTGCATTCGGGTCAGTTTGGTTGCCTTACGAAACTTGGTGCAAAACGGGCCAAACTAGTGCAGAAGTTCGTGCCACGAGGTCGCGTCGGAATTTTTCGCAACGAACGCACCCGATCCACCCCATTGGACCCTAAACTGATGTTTTGGTGCGTTTCGTACTATTTGGGTGCATTAGGAACAGTTTGGTTGCCTTACGAAACTCGGTGCAGAACGGGTCGAATTAGTTCAAAAGTTCGTGCCACGAGGTCGTGTCCGAATTATTCGCAATGAATGCACCCGATCCACCCTACTGGACCCTAAACTGACGTTCTAGTGCGTTTCGTACTATTTGGGTGCATTTGGGACCGTTTGGTTGCCTTAAAAATTTGGTGCAAAACAAGCCGAACTAGTGCAAAAGTTCATGCCACGAAGTCGCGTTGGAATTTTTCATAACGAATGCACCCGATCCACCCCATTGGACCCTAAACTGATGTTTTGGTGCATTTCGTACTATTTGGGTGCATTTGGGACCGTTTGGTTGCTTTACGAAACTCGGTGCAAAACGGGCCGAACTAGTGCAAAAGGTCGTGCCACGAACTTGCGTCGAAATTTTTCGCAACGAACGCACCCGATCCACCCCATTGGACCCTAAACTGATGTTTTGGTGCGTTTCGTACTATTTGGGTGCATTCGGGACCGTTTGGTTGCCTTACGAAACTCGGTGCAAAACAGGCCGAACTAGTGCAAAAGTTCGTGCCACGAACTTGCGTCGGAATTTTTCGCAACGAATGCAGCCGATCCACCCCATTGGACCCTAAACTGATATTTTGGTGCATTTCGTACTATTTGGGTGCATTCGGGACCATTTGGTTGCCTTACGAAACTCAGTGTGAAATAGGCCGAACTAGTCCAAAAGTTCGTGCTACGAGGTCACGTCGAAATTTTTCGCAACGAACGCACCCGATCCACCCCATTGGACCCTAAACTGACGTTCTGGTGCGTTTCGTACTATTTGGGTGCATTCGGGACCGTTTGGTTGCCTTACGAAACTCGGTGCAAAACAGGCCGAACTAGTGCAAAAGTTCGTGCCACGAACTTGCGTCGGAATTTTTCGCAACGAATGCACCCGATCCACCCCATTGGACCCTAAACTAATGTTTTGGTGCGTTTTGTACTATTTGGGTGCATTCGGGACCGTTTGTATGCCTTACGAAACTCAGTGCTAACGGGCCGAACTAGTGCAAAAGTTCGTGCCACGAGGTCCCGTCGGAATTTTTCGCAATGAACGCACCCGATCCACCCCATTTGACCCTAAACTGACGTTCTGGTGCGTTTCGTACTATTTGGGTGCATTCGGGACCGTTTGGTTGCCTTACGAAACTCTGTGCAAAATAGGCCGAATTAGTGCAAAAGTTCGTGCCACGAACTGGCGTTGGAATTTTTCATAACGAATGCACCCGATCCACGCCATTGGACCCTAAACTAATGTTTTGGTGCGTTTCGTACTATTTGGGAGCATTCGGGACCGTTTGGTTGCCTTACAAATCTCGGTGCAAAACAGGCCGAACTAGTGCAAAAGTTTGTGCCACGAACTTGCGTCGAAATTTTTCGCAACGAACGCACCCGATGCACCCCATTGGACCCTAAACTGATGTTCTGGTGCGTTTCATACTATTTGGGTGCATTCGGGTCCATTTGGTTGCCTTACGAAACTCGGTGCAAAACGGGCAGAACTAGTGCAAAAGTTCATGCCACGAGGTCGCGTCGGAGTTTTTTTACAACGAACGCACCCGATCCACCCCATTGGACCCTAAACTTACGTTTTTGTTTGTTTCGTACAATTTGGGTGCATTCGGTACCGTTTGTATGCCTTACGAAACTCGGTGCAAACGGGCCGAAGTAGTGCAAAAGTTCGTGCCACGAGGTCGCGTCGGAATTTTTTGCAATGAACGCACCCGATCCACCCCATTGGATCCTAAACTGATGTTTTGGTGTGTTTCGTACCTTTTGGGTGCATTCGGGACCGTTTGGTTGCCTTACGAAACTCTGTGCAAAACAGGCCGAACTAGTGCAAAAGTTCGTGCCACGAACTTGCGTCGGAATTTTTCGCCACAAATGCACCCGATCCACCCCATTGGACCCTAAACTGATGTTTTGGTGCGTTTCGTACTATTTGGGTGCATTCGGGACCGTTTGGTTGCCTTACGAAACTCAGTGCAAAATAGGCCGAACTAGTCCAAAAGCTCGTGCTACGAGGTCACGTCAGAATTATTCGCAACGAACACATCCGATCCACCCCATTGGACCCTAAACTGACGTTCTGGTGCATTTCATACTATTTGGGTGCATTCGGGTCCGTTTGGTTGCCTTACGAAACTTGGTGCAAAACGGGCCAAACTAGTGCAGAAGTTCGTGCCACGAGGTCGCGTCGGAATTTTTCGCAACGAACGCACCCGATCCACCCCATTGGACCCTAAACTGATGTTTTGGTGCGTTTCGTACTATTTGGGTGCATTAGGAACAGTTTGGTTGCCTTACGAAACTCGGTGCAGAACGGGTCGAATTAGTTCAAAAGTTCGTGCCACGAGGTCGTGTCCGAATTATTCGCAATGAATGCACCCGATCCACCCTACTGGACCCTAAACTGACGTTCTAGTGCGTTTCGTACTATTTGGGTGCATTTGGGACCGTTTGGTTGCCTTAAAAATTTGGTGCAAAACAAGCCGAACTAGTGCAAAAGTTCATGCCACGAAGTCGCGTTGGAATTTTTCATAACGAATGCACCCGATCCACCCCATTGGACCCTAAACTGATGTTTTGGTGCATTTCGTACTATTTGGGTGCATTTGGGACCGTTTGGTTGCTTTACGAAACTCGGTGCAAAACGGGCCGAACTAGTGCAAAAGGTCGTGCCACGAACTTGCGTCGAAATTTTTCGCAACGAACGCACCCGATCCACCCCATTGGACCCTAAACTGATGTTTTGGTGCGTTTCGTACTATTTGGGTGCATTCGGGACCGTTTGGTTGCCTTACGAAACTCGGTGCAAAACAGGCCGAACTAGTGCAAAAGTTCGTGCCACGAACTTGCGTCGGAATTTTTCGCAACGAATGCAGCCGATCCACCCCATTGGACCCTAAACTGATATTTTGGTGCATTTCGTACTATTTGGGTGCATTCGGGACCATTTGGTTGCCTTACGAAACTCAGTGTGAAATAGGCCGAACTAGTCCAAAAGTTCGTGCTACGAGGTCACGTCGAAATTTTTCGCAACGAACGCACCCGATCCACCCCATTGGACCCTAAACTGACGTTCTGGTGCGTTTCGTACTATTTGGGTGCATTCGGGACCGTTTGGTTGCCTTACGAAACTCGGTGCAAAACAGGCCGAACTAGTGCAAAAGTTCGTGCCACGAACTTGCGTCGGAATTTTTCGCAACGAATGCACCCGATCCACCCCATTGGACCCTAAACTAATGTTTTGGTGCGTTTTGTACTATTTGGGTGCATTCGGGACCGTTTGTATGCCTTACGAAACTCAGTGCAAACGGGCCGAACTAGTGCAAAAGTTCGTGCCACGAGGTCCCGTCGGAATTTTTCGCAATGAACGCACCCGATCCACCCCATTTGACCCTAAACTGACGTTCTGGTGCGTTTCGTACTATTTGGGTGCATTCGGGACCGTTTGGTTGCCTTACGAAACTCTGTGCAAAATAGGCCGAATTAGTGCAAAAGTTCGTGCCACGAACTGGCGTTGGAATTTTTCATAACGAATGCACCCGATCCACGCCATTGGACCCTAAACTGATGTTTTGGTGCGTTTCGTACTATTTGGGAGCATTCGGGACCGTTTGGTTGCCTTACAAATCTCGGTGCAAAACAGGCCGAACTAGTGCAAAAGTTTGTGCCACGAACTTGCGTCGAAATTTTTCGCAACGAACGCACCCGATGCACCCCATTGGACCCTAAACTGATGTTCTGGTGCGTTTCATACTATTTGGGTGCATTCGGGTCCATTTGGTTGCCTTACGAAACTCGGTGCAAAACGGGCAGAACTAGTGCAAAAGTTCATGCCACGAGGTCGCGTCGGAGTTTTTTTACAACGAACGCACCCGATCCACCCCATTGGACCCTAAACTTACGTTTTTGTTTGTTTCGTACAATTTGGGTGCATTCGGTACCGTTTGTATGCCTTACGAAACTCGGTGCAAACGGGCCGAAGTAGTGCAAAAGTTCGTGCCACGAGGTCGCGTCGGAATTTTTTGCAATGAACGCTCCCGATCCACCCCATTGGATCCTAAACTGATGTTTTGGTGTGTTTCGTACCTTTTGGGTGCATTCGGGACCGTTTGGTTGCCTTACGAAACTCTGTGCAAAACAGGCCGAACTAGTGCAAAAGTTCGTGCCACGAACTTGCGTCGGAATTTTTCGCCACAAATGCACCCGATCCACCCCATTGGACCCTAAACTGATGTTTTGGTGCGTTTCGTACTATTTGGGTGCATTCGGGACCGTTTGGTTGCCTTACGAAACTCAGTGCAAAATAGGCCGAACTAGTCCAAAAGCTCGTCCTACGAGGTCACGTCAGAATTATTCGCAACGAACACATCCGATCCACCCCATTGGACCCTAAACTGACGTTCTGGTGCATTTCATACTATTTGGGTGCATTCTGGTCCGTTTGGTTGCCTTACGAAACTTGGTGCAAAACGGGCCAAACTAGTGCAGAAGTTCGTGCCACGAGGTCGCGTCGGAATTTTTCGCAACGAATGCACCCGATCCACCCCATTGGACCCTAAACTGATGTTTTCGTGCGTTTCGTACTATTTGGGTGCATTAGGAACAGTTTGGTTGCCTTACGAAACTCGGTGCAGAACGGGTCGAATTAGTTCAAAAGTTCGTGCCACGAGGTCGTGTCCGAATTATTCGCAATGAATGCACCCGATCCACCCTACTAGACCCTAAACTGACGTTCTAGTGCGTTTCGTACTATTTGGGTGCATTTGGGACCGTTTGGTTGCCTTAAAAATTCGGTGCAAAACAAGCCGAACTAGTGCAAAAGTTCATGCCACGAAGTCGCGTTGGAATTTTTCATAACGAATGCACCCGATCCACCCCATTGGACCCTAAACTGATGTTTTGGTGCATTTCGTACTATTTGGGTGCATTTGGGACCGTTTGGTTGCTTTACGAAACTCGGTGCAAAACGGGCCGAACTAGTGCCAAAGGTCGTGCCACGAACTTGCGTCGAAATTTTTCGCAACGAACGCACCCGATCCACCCCATTGGACCCTAAACTGATGTTTTGGTGCGTTTCGTACTATTTGGGTGCATTCGGGACCGTTTGGTTGCCTTACGAAACTCGGTGCAAAACAGACCGAACTAGAGCAAAAGTTCGTGCCACGAACTTGCGTCGGAATTTTTCGCAACGAATGCAGCCGATCCACCCCATTGGACCCTAAACTGATATTTTGGTGCATTTCGTACTATTTGGGTGCATTCGGGACCATTTGGTTGCCTTACGAAACTCAGTGCGAAATAGGCCGAACTAGTCCAAAAGTTCGTGCTACGAGGTCACGTCGAAATTTTTCGCAACGAACGCACCCGATCCACCCCATTGGACCCTAAACTGACGTTCTGGTGCGTTTCGTACTATTTGGGTGCATTCGGGACCGTTTGGTTGCCTTACGAAACTCGGTGCAAAACAGGCCGAACTAGTGCAAAAGTTCGTGCCACGAACTTGCGTCGGAATTTTTCGCAACGAATGCACCCGATCCACCCCATTGGACCCTAAACTAATGTTTTGGTGCGTTTTGTACTATTTGGGTGCATTCGGGACCGTTTGTATGCCTTACGAAACTCAGTGCAAACGGGCCGAACTAGTGCAAAAGTTCGTGCCACGAGGTCCCGTCGGAATTTTTCGCAATGAACGCACCCGATCCACCCCATTTGACCCTAAACTGACGTTCTGGTGCGTTTCGTACTATTTGGGTGCATTCGGGACCGTTTGGTTGCCTTACGAAACTCTGTGCAAAACAGGCCGAATTAGTGCAAAAGTTCGTGCCACGAACTGGCGTTGGAATTTTTCATAACGAATGCACCCGATCCACGCCATTGGACCCTAAACTGATGTTTTGGTGCGTTTCGTACTATTTGGGAGCATTCGGGACCGTTTGGTTGCCTTACAAATCTCGGTGCAAAACAGGCCGAACTAGTGCAAAAGTTTGTGCCACGAACTTGCGTCGAAATTTTTCGCAACGAACGCACCCGATGCACCCCATTGGACCCTAAACTGATGTTCTGGTGCGTTTCATACTATTTGGGTGCATTCGGGTCCATTTGGTTGCCTTACGAAACTCGGTGCAAAACGGGCCGAACTAGTGCAAAAGTTCGTGCCACGAGGTCGCCTCGGAGTTTTTTTACAACGAACGCACCCGATCCACCCCATTGGACCCTAAACTGACGTTTTTGTGTGTTTCGTACAATTTGTGTGCATTCGGTACCGTTTGTATGCCTTACGAAACTCGGTGCAAACGGGCCGAACTAGTGCAAAAGTTCGTGGCACGAGGTCGCGTCGAATTTTTCGCAATGAACGCACCCGATTCACCCCATTGGAACCTAAGCTGATGTTTTGGTGTGTTTCGTACTATTTGGGTGCATTCGGGACTGTTTGGTTGCCTTAAGAAACTCTGTGCAAAACATGCCGAACTAGTGCAAAAGTTCGTGCCACGAACTTGCGTCGGAATTTTTCGCAACGAATGCACCCAATCCACCCCTTTGGACCCTAAACTGATGTTTTGGTGCGTTTCGTACTATTTGGGTGCATCCGGGACCGTTTGGTTGCCTTACGAAACTTAGTGCAAAATAGGCCGAACTAGTCCAAAAGCTCGTGCTACGAGGTCACGTCGGAATTATTCGCAACGAACACACCCGATCCACCCCATTGGACCCTAAACTAACGTTCTGGTGCGTTTCGTACTATTTGGGTGCATTCGGGACCGTTTGGTTGCCTTACGAAACTCGGTGAAAAACCGGCCGAACTAGTGCAAAAGTTCGTGCCACGAGGTCGCGTCGGAGTTTTGGTGCGTTTCGTACTATTTGCGGCGCCCCATCTCCTGGCCGCCCTTCACTAGGGGCTGCGCCCCCTCTCCCTCTATTTATAGAGAAGTTTCTTTTCAATTCAGACTTGAGTTTTGTTTCACTAGGGACTCTGTAACACGCGCAAAACAGCGCTGTCCTCGTGTATTCAGAACTCCACCTTCGAGAGATAATCAGATTGCTCGCATCCTTTTCTTGTTCGTTCTTCGATTGCGGACAGGAAATGATCTTCGTGATCAGGCTGATCTTGCATCAACAAGGTCGGTAACCACAGGGAGTTGGTACAGCGATTGCATTGGCGCTTCGGGTTCGCTCGTCGTAGTCGGATCGTGAGGGTCATCTTCCGCCAAGTCGAATTTATCCCTACTCACCGAAAGATCGGGCACTCCGGCTCTATCAAGTGGTATCAGGTTTCCAGGTTGATCGGTGAGTTTATCTAGTGTTCTTGCCTTTCCTACAGTCCACAAAACCAAAAAAAAATTATTATCAGGTTAGATCCTTGTCCCAGCACCCTTTTGAGCCTTGCACTTTCTTTCAATAATTTGCATTGTTGAATTTGTGTGCTTACGCGTTCAATTGTTGCTGGTTACTTTGTGTTCTATCCTTGTTTTCTTTTCGTCTAACCCTAGCGCCGCCACCATCTCTCTGCCCCTGATCGCCCTCCCCTGCCTTGTGTGTTTGGCAAGTCAAAAAAAAAAGGAAAGAGAGAAACACAACCGCGTGCTTGATTTCTGGTCGCGCCTTTCACGCGCCGACGCCTCCACCCTTTCCTTTTTTTGTTTCGGATCACACCTCCCTGTCCACCAGTTGTGTATTCCTTTTAGCAAGTTTAAAAGGTTTGCCTAATCCTGATCGACTTCAATTGAGAAAGTCTTGGTTGCCTCGGCAGTCCTACCATACAAAGGGACATCCGGATCTTGAGAGAGAGAGAGAGAGAGTATCTTCTTGTTACCGGAATACCCCTACCTTTCCTGAAAAGTGTGTGTGGTAATTTGCTCATTTGTATTCCTTTGCTCATATAATCAGTTTGTGAGTTTCTCCGGAAAAAAAAAACAGAAACGAAAAAAAAAAAGAAAAAACAAAAACAAAAAACAGGGAAACAGAAAGGAGGTTACCTCATTTGGGCGCATCACGCAGGACGCCTAGGTGTGCGCCCCTGCTGCTCCTTGTTCTTCATTTTGTGTTTTTTCCTTTTCCCCATACCCTTGCTCAACTTTTGCACCTTGTTTCCAGCAGCTTTGATTACGTGTTTGGCACTATAATTCAACCTTGCATTATTGTTTGATTGTGCTAACCCTTGAATTGAGTGCAGCCTACCCAGAACCCCACATAGTTCTACGACGAGCAGACTTTGTTTCTCCAGGCAATCGCTCCTCCAATCTTTCGCCGGTTCTACCTGTTGGGTGCACATCACCCCTGTGTGCTTGGTAAGAACGGATAATAATTTGATAACAGCACTACTGTGAGCGCCTTGTGAACCGTTACACCCTTGTTGTCGTAGGCTTTGTTTTTGTGTTTGCGCTAACTATGGCAGGAGACGAAGGCATGACGGATGAAAGCTGCAGGACATGCGGACACGAGTTGATGGACTGGCCGCGGACATGAAGACGATGCATGAACGGCTTGACTCGACGATCACGTCATCGACCGAGAGGTTCGATCAGCTCGACCTCGCTCAGATGGCCGCTAAGACCACGCTCGACACCATCGTGGCACGGCTCGACACATTGTCCACATCGATCACAGAGTTACAAAAAGATTATGGCGGTGACACGGAACAGGAAGAGGGTACTCGCAGCGGTCGTGCCCGCCGTGTGGTACGTCATCAACCTAATGACTCATTTGCTAAGATTAAATTTAAAATTCCGTATTTTAATGGCAAATATGATCCTGCTGCATATCTTGATTGGGAACTAGAGGTCGACCAGAAATTTTCATGCCATGATATTCCTGTTAATTCTCAAGTTAAAGCTGCTATTAGTGAATTTACTGATTTTGCTTTAATTTGGTGGCGTGAATATAAACAAAAACATCCCACTCCCACCACTTGGACTCAATTAAAAGTTGCCATGCGACACAGATTTGTCCCTTCATATTATGCACGAGATTTGCTTGAAAAAATGCAGTGCTTTCGACAAGGTCAACAGTCTGTTGAGGACTATTATCAGGAGTTACAAAAAGGTATGATTCGTTGTGGTTTGTTTGAGACAGATGACGCTGCTATGGCTCGTTTTCGCGGTGGTTTGAACCGCGAAATTCAGGACATCCTTGATTATAAAGAATATTCTGATATGACCACATTATTTGCATATGCTTGCAAAGCTGAACGTGAAGTGCAGGGACGCCGTTCGAAGACATATCCTAACTCTTTTGCAGGAAGAAGGCCGGCAACCAGCTCAGCGCCTGCTCTACCTGCGTCATCCACGACCAGCAGTACACCACGCGAGGGGTCGGCCAAACCTGCAGCACCCTCTCCCACAGGCACTGTTCCTTCCGCAGGACGTACACGGGATATTCAGTGCCATCGTTGCAAAGGATTTGGGCACATGATTCGGGACTGCCCAAACAAGCGTACCTTGCTTATCCGTGACAATGGTGAGTACTCTTCTGAAAGTGATTCCGAAGAACCTCGACATGCTATGCTTGCCACTAACCATGCAGCTAATGAGGAGGTACATGTCACCCCGGGCGATGCGGATAGGTATGAAAATCTTGTTGTGCAGCGTGTTCTTAGTACACAGGTCGCCCAGCCCGAGAAAACATCAGCGACACACTCTGTTCCATACAAAGGGCGTTGTGCAGGAGCGGTCGATTCGCATCATCATCGACAGCGGCAGCTGCAACAACTTGGCGAGTACCGTGCTGGTCGAGAAGTTGTCATTACCCACTCGTAAGCATCCGAATCCATATCACATTCAGTGGCTTAATGATGGTGGAAAACTTAGAGTAACACGGTCGGTGCGTGTCCCTTTCTCCATGGGTGCTTATTCTGATTTTGTCGATTGTGATGTTATTCCCATGGAAGCATGCTCTTTGTTACTTGGTAGACCTTGGCAATACGATACTGATAGCTTGCATCATGGTCGTTCGAATCATTATTCTTTCATGTTTAAGGGTCAGAAATAATTATACATCCAATGACACCTGAACAAATTGTTCAAGATGATCTTGCTCGAGCTGCTAGGAATGCTAAACAACTTGAACCATCACCATCGCCCTCTAATTCTGAAATCAAGTTGAATGCTCCTGTTTTACTTGCTACACGTGCTGATTTTGATGATCTCTGCGATGCTCATTTGCCCTGCTATGCACTTGTATGCTATAGTGTGCTCGTTTCACTCGATGATGCACCGTC
>NW_024376367.1:0-69236 GCF_016808335.1 Panicum virgatum
AAGTCACAGGCCCGGGCTAACTCCCATCGGCCAGACACCAAGCCGACTGGAGTTAAGTTACTCCCGTCGGCTGGGAGCCTGGCCGACGCTGTCGCCCGTCGGCAACCCTAAAGCCGACGGGAGTTAATTCAGCCGATGGAAGTAGTCTATTTTCCTGTGTGTGCATGCTGGTTTCGATGGTTTGGGCCTCAAACCATCACTGCCTTATTTGGGTTGCCAGAGGCTCAGATAAGATAGAAACCCTAAAGTCATCGTCGGACGCGTGGTGGACATCGCGCGGTTGCGTAGAAGCTAAGCAACACTCCAAAGCCACGAGGATTGTCGGATGAAATCTCCTATGTATCTTTTCTAGTTTTGCCCCTACGAGCGTTTGAGTCGTCTGGTTTAAGTGTAGGGGTTGAAAGCATCTAGGCCCCTAATTCGAGTTTTGGTAATTAATGACAACGTTTGTGGATTAACGATTTCATTTGAGATAATGAGTATAGGTTGATCCACGGATGAAAGAGATTTGGTTGTGAACGTATGGAGTTTTGGAGATGATGAGCAAAGCTCGGGCACAAGGCAAAGGTAAAATAGGGCTTTTGCATTTTACCGGTCACAAGGTGTTTAGTGGATGAAAAGTGACCAGATTTGTTGGATAGATAGCCGTACTATCAAGAGGGGTTGTGTACTCATGCTTGACGGGTCTCTAGTGCCATTTTTCTCAAAATGTCTAGTTTGCATGCATGAGGGCTAACGGCGTTTTGAAAGATTTGAAATAGACTAAGTTCGAGAGCTGACTGAGTAACGGCGGACAGTCCGCGCCTGAGGGGCGGACAGTCCGCGCCCGTTCCAGAGAGTTTGCAGAGGCTCTGGTGGGCTGCGGACAGTCCGGCCCAGAGGGGCGGACAGTCCGCTGTTCCAGAGAGCTTGCAGAGGCTCTGGTGGGCTGGCGGACAGTTCGGCCCAGGTGGGCGGCGGTCCGCCACTGTATTTCAATCTTGTACCAGAAAGGGTGTCTGTCAGTGTGGGCTTCAAAGTTGAACGGCGGACAGTCTGCCCATGGGCGCGGACGGTCCGCCGGCTAATCTCAGGTTTGTACCAGAGAGGATGTTCTCTGGTTTGGGCTCAAAAGTTAAACTGCGGACGGTCCGTGCTGAGGCGCGGACGGTCCGCAGAAAATCACAAAGTTGTTCCAGAGACGATGTTAGTCTCTGGTGGGTTGGAACACTTAACTGCGGATGGTCCGCCCTGGGGAGCGGATGGTCCGCCAGGGCTTAACGGCTAGTTCTGACATGCATTAAATGCACTCTGACTCACTGGTTTATACGGCGGACAGTCCGGTTTTTGAACCGCGGACAGTCCGCGACTTCACAGAAAAGAGTGTAACGGCTAGTTTTTGAAGGGGTGTGTCTATATACCCAATGCCCGGCCATTGGGTGTCTCTCTTGGCCATTTGGATAGCATTCTTGACACATTAGAGCTAAGGCATCCCTCTCTCACACACATTTGCTTAGAGATTGCATTTTTGAGAGTGTGAGAGCTTCCTAGTGTATTGCATCAAGGTTTTGAGCTTTGTGGCATTAGGGAAACTTCAAGCAAGCGTCATCAACTTGTTACTCTTGGGAGTTGCCGCTCCCTAGACGCTTGGAGAAGTGGATTTCGTGGAGCACCTCCAAGGAGATTGTTGAGGAGCCCCGATTTCGGTTGTGAGAGGTTTTTGTGCTCACCTCACCAGAGTGGTGAAGAGCAACTCTAGTGGAATCGAGGTGTGGAGCGGTTCCTTGATTCAAGCCGGCTCAAGATCAAGAGGTTCTTGATAGAGGAGCGGTTGACTCTTGGAATCCACCTCAACGTGGATTAGGGGTGACCGGCAAGTCATCGACACCACGGGATAATTTCTTGTGTCAAGCTTGGTTACTACTTCTCTTGCTCTCTTTAATACTCGCTTTTACTTTGAGCAATTTACTTTACTAGAGCTTGATTTGTATCTTGTCACCCTAGGTTGCAAACCCATCTAGAGATAGGAATAGCATGACATAGGGCTTTCTTTTGTTACTAATTAAATTTCTCTAGTGTTATTGGTTTTAGATTTTAAACCGCCTATTCACCCCCCCTCTAGTCGGTGTTCTTGATCCTACAGGGGTAAGCGTCGTCTCAGGTCATTATTCCCATGGCCTTCAATACCAAGGTGGGCAGCCCATTGGGGCTAAGCTTCTCCCACATGGTCATTTGGAGAGAGCTTTGTGAGCAGCCAAGTGCTTATTGTGAAGAGAGACTAGATTAGGAGGCTAATTAATCCCCACTTAGTCTAGGACCATCTAGTGAGAAGGATGAAGGGCGGTAGGCTATGATCGAGACTCTGTAATCACTCTAGTTGGATGAAATAAAAGCTTTTCCTTGTGCTAATTTCGTCCATGAGTTGATTCCTCTCCACCCCCCTTCTTGTGTTGGTTTTGGCTTTCCAATCCTTGGCTTTTACGGTGTTTGTGTTTTCCAAGGGTTGGGGCTTTTGATTCTCTCCGTTCTGCGTTCACGTCTTCATTAGAATCCTCAGATTTTCACTCGAAGACTTCCAGCGGATTGAATTGAGAAGTTTTGGTGTTCTTAGTGTTCTTGAGCTTCTAACCTTCATCTCCTTGGTCCGGTAGAAATTCGTGAGATTTGGTGATTCCATTCGGGGATTTCTTTTGGGATAGCCTACTAACAAACTCTATTCGGTGTCTTCAAGGTTTGGGGAAGATTGGGGTTCATTTGGTGAAGTTTGGTTGGATTTGGTTTTCCCGGAAGGCTGTCTCGGGCTTGGCCTCACGTTTTCGTACACGCCGGACCGTCCGGCGTAATACGCTGGACCATCCGACGCACGCCAAACCGTCCGGCATCACACGCCGGACCGTCTGACGCTTGCGTTTGCGTGAGCGCTTGTTTGGCCGTGCTCGGGCCCTGTTGTCCGACGTTCGTCGGACCGTCCGGTGCTCGACGTCGGACTGTCCGACGTTTACGACTAGGCACCGGGCTGTGCCTTTGACCTCGTGGCCGGCTTAACGCCGGACCTTCCGGCTGGTCACGCTGGACCGTCCGACGCACGCCGGACCTTCCGATGTCCCACGCCAGACCGTTCGACGTGTGCTGCGTCTGCGGGTTTTGGTGCCTATTGTGTCCTTTCTCGTGGGTGTTTTCAAGGGGACCTTTTGTGTGAGTGTTTGCTGCGCTTTGTTGGGTGTGTAGCCACCCAGTGGCCGACACTCAACGCCGTTTTAGAGGGGTATGTTTTTGGGCGTGATTTTAGTTCCGACCATTCACCCCCCTCTGGTCGCTAAAGTTGATCCTACAAATTCTTAGTAATGTTAGATGTAGTTATTTTAATTCATCATTTATAATGGTATTTTGGATAATTTATATGCAAATATAGAAATAATTCTAATTTATCTTTGATGATGGCATATAGGGTAATTTATATGCAATTTATTCATTTTTTAAAATGGCATGGTGAGTAATTTATCCGTAAATTTGGAGGATAATTTATTTCATCTTTCATAATGGCATGGAGGGTAAGTTATTTGTTAATTTAGGAGATATCTTAATTCGTATTCATAATGGCACGATGGGTTATTTTTATATAAATTTAGGAGGGTATTTTATTTCATGTTTTATAATGGCATGATGCTGAATTTTTATGTAAATTTAAGGGGTTATTTTATCTCATCATCCATAATGGCATGGTGGGTAATTGTTTAGAAACTTCTAATGGCTATTATTATTAGAGCTACATGATGGACAACCGGATTTTTCTGATTTTTGTGAGAATTTCTTGAATTTGCCTTTTTTTAAAAGCATGTCTAATGGCTATTATTATTAGATCTACATGATGGACAACTGGATTTTTCTGATTTTTGTGAGAATTTCTTGACTTTATCTTTTTTAATAGCATGTCCGATGAATATTAACGTGGAGGCTCCAAAAGGAGCCTCTAATTAGTCCAACCCGTATTAGGATACATGCATGTTAAAAAATAGTGGATGAATTTAATAATGATAGAAATTAGTAATTTAAAACATATGTGGTTTATTACTTAAATAGCAGTTCCTTCATCACATAATAACTTTTAAGATTCAAAATTTGACCATAATAATTGATGTTGTAGCCATTTATTTTCTAAGAAGAAAATTTAAGCCATGCATGCATGCAAATGCCAAATAAGAGAAGATGGATCTATTAACCAAAGACACTTTGTCTACCAACACTAATAGATTGTCAGAAATTTTGCTAAAACAATTGTTATTTTGAGACAAAAGGAGCATATGTTGGCAATTTTAGATGCTGGTTCATCTGTTTCTAATTCATATATAACAATGCAATAAGTGGCCAATTTAGATACAAATTTCAAGGGTTATTGTAGATTATCTATCATATAATAGAAAATATAAGAAATTTAGATATAAATTTAAGGAGTTTTTTATTATATGCCATAATAAAAATATGGAAAATAAATTTAGATACAAATTCAGAGATTACAATCAACAAGAACATGAATTAAAAACGGAGATAGAGATTACAATCAAGTTCCAGGCATTACAGTGCCGGATTGCATGCTAATACATGCAGCCCGGGGCTAGTTTGGCATATTCGAAGGCGGCTTTATTATTACAAGAATGAGCGAGGATAGTGAAAAAAGAATTTAAACTGAAGGGAAATGAACTTTTAATACAGTAGAGTGGGTCGTACTATGCCTTGCTGGCACGGGCAGCAGCAGTGAAGGCCCCTTCCATTGCTTCATATTTTTCAGCAGGGGGAGATCCAATGACCGCATCGGCAGCATTGTTGTAGTCACCAAGAACTAATGCAATTTTTCTCTCATCTCCTGTTGTATAGGCCTTGCTGATAGCTTGTCCCATAGCAAATCCTTGAGCTATTACCGCATCTTTAATTTCTTTCGCTTTGGCTGGTGGGGCAGCAGCTATGACTTCTTCTTGGGCCTTCTTGATTTTGGAGTGTGTCTCACAAAAGGCCTTGTCAACGGTGGGGCATTTTGTTGGATCTGGCGTAGCTGCCATAGAGAAGGTGCTTTCCATTGCATCAAACTTCTGAGCTGGCGGGGCAGCAATGACAAGGTCAGCAGCTTCCTCATAGGAACTAGCAATTCTAATACCTTTCTTCTCATCTCCTGTGGCACGGGCCTTAGCGAGAAGGGTGTCAATGGTTTTCATGTGCCCTGTCGTGGCCTTTTTGACTTCTGACCTTTTGGGTGGTGGGGCAGCAAGGACGACTTCATCGAGAGCCTTAGCGAGCTTCAATTTCATAGCGTTGATGGACTTGCTAGCGGTGGCACTCCATTCCGCTGGTATTGGAGCAGCTTCTGCAATGGTGATATACAACAACAAGGATACAAGTAGGAGGATCTTGGCCATGGCAAACAATTTTTGCTAACAATTGATTGGTTGGGAGACAATCGTAACTCAACAAGACGATGTTGGTCTGGGATTATACTAAGTTGCACACCTTTTTATAGATGGACAGCATTTCTATAAATAGTGGATGTGATATAAACCATAAGGTAATGGGAGATTCGTGTGGTTAAGCATTTGTTTCGGTGGTTCTAAAATTCGCTACCTGCATGCATTTCAAGCCTAGTGTTCGGGGTACCGTACTACTCGCTCCTGCCTCTTCTCCTCCCGTTGGCTTATTGGGCCATTACATGCCAGTATGATACATGTTGGCGGTGGTGTGTGCACAATAATGGAACATTGCATAAACAGTGGGTAGCAGCTATGTCGAGCATTAGCTTTGACAAACCACTTTTGTAACTATTGTATGCATGGCTTATATTATTAGTGACAATATTATATCCCTATGTGCTATATTATATGTAACTCCCAAAAATTTTGTGATTGAAAGTTTCCTAGAGGGAGGAAGGGTAAATAGGCAATCCTAAAAACTTACACAAACTTGAAACCAAAATCAGCAGCCCATCAGTTGTACTGGTGCGGACCGGTTACACTGGACGAACCGGTGGATCCTATGCGCATCGGTGTCACCGATGAGGAAGAGACAATCTGAAATGATCTCTAAATCTACTCTAGTAAATTTGATACGGAAACTTTCTAGAGGTTCCTGGAGACTTGTTCTTGGAGATCTAAGAAGGTCTTGGCTTGATACCTCCACACAAGAGAGATTCACACCAAACTTTGCCCAAAACAAGATAAGTATGCTCAAGAACAATATGAACTCGAAGAACACAAGGTGCCACAAGAGAGCACACGAGAAAAGGATTTATCCTAAGGTTCGGGCACACCACAAATGCATCCCTACGTCCTCGTTGTTGAGGAACCCACAAAGGGCTTCGGCTCACGACCTTATTCTCTTCTCCCTAATCACCAAGACCGGTGGA
The DNA here is from genome assembly GCF_016808335.1 of Panicum virgatum. Lineage (NCBI taxonomy): Eukaryota > Viridiplantae > Streptophyta > Magnoliopsida > Poales > Poaceae > Panicum > Panicum virgatum. The sequence continues at coordinate 6,368 of NW_024376367.1, forward strand.
GAGGTACTTTGTATGATGCTCAAAGAGAGGAGATTACAAACTTCCCAGAGCAATCCACATGAGATAGATGCTTCAATGGGCGACGTCTAGCTGCCTAGGACCACCAAACTCCAAGAGTAACAAGTCCACGCACCAAGATTGCTCCATGATTCACCAAAGCTCACAAAGAACAAGAGAGAGATAGGAGGATGAACATGGAGTCTTCAATGCTCTCTTAAGATCTCACCAACTCACACTCACAAACAATGGAGGATTTGAGCTCAAGAGAGTGGAGAGTGAGGGAGAAGAGTGATCCCAAGAGATATTGATAATCTCTCTCCAAATAAGATCAAAGCAGCTGAAAGTGTACATGGACTTGGGATGGAAGTACAGGACAATGTCTTGATTGTAAGAAAGCACACGCTGGTCATTACCTCCCTTTGGAAGAAGAGTTTGCCTAAAAAAGAGGGTGAGGTAGCGATAGAAAGTCATCATATATGCAAGTTCCCAAAGATGATCTTTTGTATTGTAGTGCATGGCACTCACAAAGTTTTGAGTTGGGAATTCAAAATCATGTAGATATTTCTTTCTGAGATCATGCTTGTCAAAATCCAAGAATCTTGGCAAACTTGTCATAACTGCATCGATAGGGAATGCCTTGAGAAGAAAGTTCAAATAAGGAGGAGTGCCAGCTTCCTTATCAGCTTTGGTGATCTAGAGAGTGGAATAGAACTATGCAATGACTTCCTCATTCCAGTTACACTTGAACATCATAATATGCCGCAGGCCATGGTGCTCCAAAGCATCAAGAGCTTGGTCGAGATGAGGATAATTAATCTTGTGGCAACCTTCCCAATCAATATACTTTTGTCCAATCACCTTCTGATTTCTTCCCTGCACATTCTGATAGAACTCCACGTGCAAAGGAGTGTGAAAGCGAGGATCATTGATGAAGATTTCCTTCTTACGAAGTAGAGGATTGCGAGACTATGGGTGTAAACGGTGCAGATATTATCCGTCTGTATTTGAGTCCGGGTCAGTTTAGAAGGGTTGAGATCTGGCCGTATCTGAGTCCAAAAATTTAGTGATCCGTATTCGATTTATATCCATATCCGAATAATGAAAGTTGGATATATATGATGTCGATGTCCATCTAAGTCTTATCCGACACCAACTACTAATATCCGTATCCTATCCGAATTCGAAGGAAAAATATGAAAACAAATACGGTATTGGTAATATCCATCCGTATCCGATCCGATTACACCCCTATGCGAAACCTTTCATCCCTCATCCTTTCAAGCTTCCCTTTAGGTTGGGTACCAAAGAACTAGACGTTGTGATCTTTGCACACAGGGTCAGTCGATCAATACAAGATTGGATATGAGGTCAGCATCGGAAGAAGGAGATTCAATATCAGTTTCACTGTCATATGCCGACACGGACTTCTTCTTGGTAGTGACCTTTTTTCTCTATACTTGAGAAGAAGACTGAGCTAATACTTTGCCTTTGGAGACTGGCTTGCGTGATGGATTGCGACGAGGTGGTGAGTTAGGTAGTAGTTCTCCTTGAGGCTCTTCACCACTCTCACTGGAATCATTGGCACCATGGCGAGGCATGATGAACAAGACCTAAGAAAAAGATATAGCACTAGGTTTGGGACTGGTTTTTTGTTGACGTCACTTACGCACGACAAACCTTATACTGCAAGCGACAATATCGTGTGTAGCTTTTCCCCAGGATGAGTATCATATGTTTTGTCAATCCAAGGAACGAACTAACGAGAACTAATTAACTTAAGTTTATGGAAAACCTTAAGGGTGTAAAAGGGTTTCTAATATAACTCTAAACCAATCCTTAATCCTAATCTAAACTAGAATAAAGATTAACTAAGTACATAAATATGATAAACAATTAGATCATAATTAGAGGACTAATCAAAGGGTATTAATTAGCTCTAATCAAGCTCTAATCGGATCCAAAGCATATACAATAACGGGCATCACAACTAGATTAAAGCAGAGAGATAACTAGTAGCTCAAGGTAAACAAGCAAGCTCAAGCATATTCATCATAGCATAATTAAATCAAGATCATATAATCTAATCCCCTATATCGGCTAAACCTTTCCCCGGCTCCACTGTCACTAGTAACCACGTAATCGACGAAAAGCTTTCAACAGGCACGTAAACAAACAACGCACATCTCCCTACCTATTATGGTCTAATAACATAATTAGAGCAAACTAGAACCTTTAATCACCATGATTACAAGAACTAGCAACTTCAACTATACTACTAGTAAACTAGATCAAAGATCAAGATCGCTAGATGAATAACACCCTTAATAACATGATCTAATCAACAGGCATCTAGATCTAAATCTAATTAGAACTAGAACATGCATAATTAGAACAAAAACTTGATAAATAGACAAGAACAATGCTTCATTAAGTAATTGTATCAAGATTACAGCCATGATCATACCTTCTCTTGATGATACAATTAGACCTCTAGAACAAAGTAATTAGAAGAGTGCGTAGGATCTCTAATTACTCCTGGGAACTAAAAAAACTCTAATCCTGGACTAGAAACTCGACCCTCTACTCTCCTCTAGTTGTGGTCCCTCTTGTTGCCATCTTCACGCCTTGATAATGAATTGGATACCTCGTCTCGGGGCCTATACTAGCTATTTATACCTTGGAGAAGACGTGGTGAAAAAGGAATCGGAAACTGACTTAAGGAAGGGGGGGTCGGCCGACCACAGGGCCCAAGCTCGGCCGACCCTGGACTCTCCTTCGGCCGTGCGTTTCCATCTTTCGTGAAGACTTGACTTGCCGCCTAAGAAATACTTGTACGAGGGTTCTTGGACTCTTGGGATTCTGGAATCTTCGATATTATCCGAGAGTTGACGAAGTCTTCTAGTCTTGACTTTATTTGAAGTGCTTTCTTAGAATATTCTTCTATATTCTGGTAGCTCTTGATATCTTTCACAAAGTTACTGATATTGGAAAGCCTTGACTAACACAGAGGAAGGCTTGAGTCACCCAAGCCTCTCTTTGATCACCAGCTCCATGAAAACACCGTCTTGAAGGTCTTTTCTCACCCGAGGTAGATTATGATGAATTTCGCGAAAAATAGGCCTAAAACCTGTAATAAATAGAAATAGAATTTCTCCAAGAAAATATTGCAAAATCCATAATAATAGGTGATAAATCGTTAGTGAAAGATATAGTTGACGCATTAAATCAGTGAAAAACTATATAAAATGATGTAAAATATTGTTACTTAAGCAGCGTCAACATTTTTTAGTAGAACATGTTGCAAAAGTGTCGGTGTTTGGTACCGGCAGTACACCATGGGATGCCTCACGTGGTTCTTTTCTTATAGGGGCTGGATCGACACGTAGCTCGATGGTTCGCCCAAAGCGAGATGAACACGAGGGTTTATACAGGTCCGGGTCGCCGAAAAGCATAATACCCTACGTCCTGTGTGTTGCGAGATGTATTGCCTAATGTTCTTGATGTTACAATGGTTTGTGTGCATAGATGTAACTTGCGATGAAGGGGTCCCTAACCCGCCTTATGTAGGGCACGGTTACACCGCCTTCCGGCTGATCTTCTGGGTTTCATCTTAGTGTGCAAGTCATAACACCGCTGTTGGGCCTAGATCGGCTATCCTGCCCTTGCGGTTTGGTACACTGTCGATCTCGGCCCACCAGTGGCCCATGTATGGAATCCATGATATGAGGCTCTAGGGGATATCTATCACCCACAAAAAGGATGATAGATAAAATATGAAACACTGCTCCCCACTAGTGGCACCAATGGGGAGTGTTCACACACAATCACATGAAACTTGGGATTGAGCCATGTGATCTACACACCCTTGTAGATCCATACTAGACAGACACAATGTGACCTTTCTACCAAGGGGATTTAACTGGAACGGAGTAAAAACGCAAATCGAGCACGATGAACTTTATGCCTTCAAACTTGAGAGTGTCCCGCACTGAGGAGAGCCACTCGGGGAGAACGAATAGGACCACGAGCACGGGAAGATGGCATCCACGCGGCACAAGGGCTAGGGCCCCTGCTGGCCCCTTGCACGACGCCATCCTGGTCCCCACTGCAGCGGCTAGAGAAGGCGCCCAGGAGGACAGGGGAGGGCGCGTAGGAAGAGGAGGGCATGTAGGACTAGGGGCAACAGCTCACCCCCTAGTCATCAACCTTGCCGATGACCTCCCGATGTCCACTCCAACAACACTGGGGGCAACGGCTCCCCCCAAGTCATCAATCACGCCGACGACCACCTAGTGTCCTCTCCCAACAACACTAGGGGCAACGCCCCCCCTAGTCATCAATCACGCCGACAACCTCCCGGTGTCTTCTCCAACAACACTAGTGGGAACAGTTTGCCCCCTAGTCATCAACCTTGCCGATGGACTCCCGGCATCTTCTCCAACAACACTGGAGGCAATGGCTCAACCTCATGTGATTGACCTCACCGATGAACTCCCGGCATCTTCTGCAACAACATTGGGGGCAACGGTTCACCCCTAGTCATCAACCTCACCGATGAACTCCTGGCATCTTATCCAACCACACTGGAGGCAATGGCTCACCCTCTAGTGATCGACCTTGGCAATGACCTCCTGACGTCTTCTTCAACACTAGGGTCAATGGCTCACCCCCTAATGATCAACATCGTCGACGACCTCCCGACTTCTTCTCCAAGAACACTAGGGGCAACGGCTCAACCCCACTCATCAAGCTCGTTGATGATCTCCCAGCGTCTTCTCCAACAACAATGGGGGCAATGACTTGTCCTCTAGTGATCCACCTCACCGATGATTTCCCGGCACCCTATCCCGCAATGATGGAAACACTGGTGGAAGGAGGCTACAAATCCTCGATAGTCCACCTCACCAATAGCCTCAAGGCATCACTTTCTACATTATCAATACAAGGAGTGGCATCACACCCCTTTGGGCATGCATCTACCCCACCGATGTCATTCCGGTGTGGCCTCCGGTATTGGCAGCACTTGTGTATTCCGGTGTGTCACCGATGCATCTACCCTTACCATCAATGCTCGTTATAGCGTCGCCTCCTACATTGACAGTCTGCGCCATCAATTAAAGGGAGATTTGTCTTAATGTAAGTTTATTTTGCATAAAAATATTTGTCTCGTGGTATGGCCGGGGTGCATCGCTCATTGCACTACTCGAGTGCCCATTTCTTTACAAAACACAAAGTGGCTTCCCGTTTCAAGTGTCAGCTGCGATATAAGGTGTGACTGCCTCAGGGCTTGGTCCAGAAGAAGCTATGACATTAATTTGCCTGGTGGCGCTCACGACGGATGTCCTCCTCACACAAGCACAAACGCCTGCCAAGCTTGTTCTGTTGGGCACAGTGGGAAGATGACTAGAGTTGCTCCTTAGCGGTGAGATGACCATGTCTCTTACGCTTTCCAATAAAAAGGGCAACACTCTTCGGGGAAGACTATAGGAAAAGACCAAGAAAGGGCTACCTGATGCAGCAGAAGCTCCACTAAGTGTGCAGCCTCTTGCCACCCTGAAGAGTGATAACAAGGCCCCAAAAAAATCAATGCATGGGAAGCCAAGCGGAAGGCAGAATGTAGCTGTTCGCCACCCTCGGCAAAAGCAATGGGAATCCATCAGCCATTCTATCCCAAAACTAGCCTCCTCAATTCAGTCACACCTACGCTCCTACGCTAGTGAGTGCAAGCCTGGCTGTGGTGCTACTCAAAGTGAAGGGATTCAAGTTAGCAGCGGAAGCAGTGTCGTTCATACACGCACACCTCTCACGACAGAAGCCGTTGATCCATCATCACTATGGTTATTCGGTGATGCCCAATGGCTAAGTCCTTTGGCAGTCCTATCTTAAATTGCTCATATAGCTAACACTAAGTGGCCAACATTAAAAAAAAGGAAAAAGAATCCTCTTTCCCTTCTCTCTCTGTTCCCCTTGTTTTTTGAAGCTATTTTTATTTTTAAATATGCATATATTTGGGACACCCTTCTGTTATGTAAGTGTTGCAGGATCCCTCGCACACCAATATGGGAGCAGTGCGAGGCACCACACCGCGGAGAGCCTCAAGCTGTGAAACCCTTCCATCAAGTCGGCAGGCACCACAACAGCTATGTGGCCGCGACTCAGTTGATGAAACATCGGCATTGCAAGGTACTTCGCCGTGCTACAGTGGGAGCAGTGCCAAACGCCACCGCGGAGAGCTTCAAACTGTGAAACCCTTCAGTTAGGTGGTCGCAACTTGATTGATAAAATTTATTCGCCAAGCGGTGCCGTCCCTTCACTGCGAGTCGAAGATAACGGAAACGTCCATGCAAGAACTCCCGTCGGACGTCGTCCAAGAGATGACAGTTGCTAAACCTTCGTCTCTTGTCAGTTTTATTTCTTTTTGCTATGATCTCCAGCAGGAACATTCACTACGAAGCAAAGCCGTGTAGCACCAAGGTGATGAAGCTGCGGCAGGAACGAAGACACGCGAGTTCGAGCGGTAGCAGCCCGTCATCGCCCAACTACGGCGCGCGCCGCCGCAGCCCGCAGGCCCACAACGGGATCTGCGTCTCTGGCATCGACGCTTTGGCGAGCCGGCCTCCAGTACTGTGAGGGCCAGCCCTTGCCATACCCAGAAGGAGAAGCTCGCCATTGCCCCTGTGCTAGCGAGATGATGGTGGCATACAAAACGCGGTGGGGATGGAGCTAAACGCTACCAGGACCTGGCCAGAGGCCGCAAGCTTTCTCAAAGCTGGAAGTATAACGCCCGGCTCGGCGTTCAAAAACCGGCTGGGGGCAACGCAAAGTGAGAAGATAGGCAATGCACAACGGAGAATGTAGGCTCCCTTGTAACTCCACATGGAGCCAATATAATATGGCCCAACTCGATGTATCATGTATGATCAGATTTAAGCCTCGATCAGTTGTTAAGGCTGATTAATTAAAATAAAAAAAGCGATTGTGCATGGCTGAGTAATTAATGCACCGCCGTTTTGTTCAAGTTCAAGCTCCTTGTTCTTCTACCTGGCGCATATGTGACCCCACGTGTGCCAAAAAAAATCAACAACAAAACCCTCATGCATCGGACAATTAACGGACAGGCTGTACAAGTTGTGGGCCGGGTCTGTCGATTAATGACCGAACATAACGAGAGGCTTGGGGCAGGTTTACTTCGTGCATTTGTGGGCCGGGTCTGTCGATTAATGACCCACATGGACGCGAGCGAGGATGACGACGAAGAAGCAAGCTAGCTGCTCCAACGGGCGCCTACGTGGCCCCATATACGTGACATGGCCGAGCCCTCCTGGTCCTGGACAAGAATACGGTCAGCTTGTATATACGGCCAGCATGCGACCACTCGTTTGTATACTATACGATCATCTTCACGGACACTAACTGCAACGTCGCTTCACGTCAAGCAGGCGGCCGCCGGCTGGTCCTCTCGTTGACTGTGGTATAGTTACGGCCCCATAGTCAACGGTCGCTTCAACGTCGCCTCACGTCAAGGAGGCCCGGCGGGAGCTTTCTGAGGCCCCGGGAATCGGTAGAACACATCGTCTGAGTCGGATTTGCCCAACTGCAGGCTATGGAGCGCACTTGTACAATGAAAACCTGTATTTGTATTTTTCTAATAATATGAATAAAGTTAGTGTTCTCTCATTTTGTTTACTCCAGTCTAGTAGACTGACACGCCCGCGTATTTTATTTTATCTCAGCAGATAGATCTTCCGAGATTTTTCTCTCCAAACACTAGGATTTCCTTGTTTGTGTCAATATAGTGATAAAAAATTAAAATATTTTAAATCCATTGGCAGCAAGCGAAGGCAAGGACGACCGAGAGATGGTTAGGTCGCATTTCCATTCGAGTGAACGGACCATGGCAACCAGAGATATATTCGAAAAGCTAGCTAGGCACCTTAATTAGACAGCGCAGGGTAGGCAGAAATAGTAAACACACCAAACTTTATTTTGGTTGAATTTCAACCATAGGTTTTCATGCCCTTAAGGGAATTGATTTCAATTACAGACGTACGTAGAACTAGTAGATGAAGCAATTAATAGGTCCAAAATTATTTATTTCCACCACTTTCTGTAGTTCTTTCATGTATCGTCTATAAATTTTATATTATTTAGGCTCGAGTGATAATCATGAAAAAAATTCACGTTACATATACAACTTAGAAAGGCTTAGATGAGGTGATCGAGTCTAAAAATAGTGATATAATTAACAAAACTAACTTGGTGCTCAATATTATTTTCCTCTTATTTAAATAAATGTGAGATGATGTGGCTAACTTGCATGCAGAGAGAATTGGAGTTAATTAAGTTGAGTGCACCCCAACTATATAAGTTTTATAGATGCCTACCATGTTGTGATGGCAACGTGTGGGGCGTTGGGTAAGTCGGACATGGTGGCCTTGTTATTCAAGTTGTATAGGTCTCGCAAATAGTACCCCTCTAACACCTGGGTAGAGACATACGATATTGTTTCAACGGAGCTGGTGTTTGATTTTTTTTCTTTTATATTTGATATGATTTAATATAGACCATTAGAGCACGATGCTGCTATGGCAGGTGAGGCTGTTAGCCTGCCTCTGAATGATGTCTATTGTGCTGTGATGACAGTGTGCGGCGCAGTGGGCCAGCCGGACATGGCGGTCTTATTGTTCAAGCTGTACCATACAGACATACATTATTGTCTACGATGCGCTGGGAAAGGCCGGCAGAGCCCTAAATGCTACGTGATGCATGTGTGAGATGGACGCAGACGGGCTCTCGACCGATTCTGCTATATATTTAATATATGATTTATTATAGATCAGTAAATGTTAATAAAATTCAATGATAGATGATTTTTCTTTTGTTATTAACATAACAATATAATTTAATATGAACTATTATATGTTCATAAAATCCGAGTGTGTTGGGATTTCTTTTTCTTCTTTTAATTAGGCAATATGATTTAATATACACAGTTGGATTTTATAAAATTCAACGGTCAAGAGATTTTTTTTCAATTAATGTTATAATTTTTAAGCCCTCTTGGCAAACATGTGGTCGCTTTTTTCTTCTCAAACTGGTATACGATAATAGATAGATCTCTTTGGCTGTATATGTCGGAAAGGCCATGATGGAGTGTCTAGTATGGTTTTGTGAGCTAGTGCGTGCCGTGGGTTGCTGGAAGGGACATTTTTTTGTGTTTTCTGTGCACCACTGCAGGGAATATATATACGAGTCCGAAGAGGAGTCCGTTTCGTGTACCTTCTACTGTTCTTTTTTAGACTGAGTTCTGAATATACATGAGTTGTAGTTAGAGTCAACAGTAGTGTTGGATACATGTGTTTTGTTTCTTTACGTCTCGATTGATTTTTGTAATTATGTGTCTTAGATTTAATTTCTATTTTTAACATGTGTCAGAGTAGCATGTGTATCAATCAATGAATCGGATGAGACATGGATTTGATATAGCTTTTTATTTAATATAGGCAGTTAGATCTTCATGTCATAAAATCTAAACAGTGGAGAAGTTTCCTTTTTTATTAACGTGGTAAATTCTAGACCTTTAGATCTTCATAAAATCCAACGGTTAAGAGCTTTTCTTTTTTCGATTAATATGGTAATTTCTAGACCCTCTCGGTGAACGTGGTGGCTTCTTTTGATCTTCAAATATTTATATAATAGATTGGAGGAATCCATCAGTATTTTTCTGTATATAGCTTTTAGTTCAATATATAATACATACAAGCAGGTAATCTCACTACGAAGCCTTTACCTAGGATTCCTAGTGTGTAGCCCACCCGTTACAAGTTACCCCCAGTAAATATAGAACTCCCCTCCAAGTGGTGACTAACAAAACCAAATCGAATAAACCAAATGCACCCCCTCGGTAGAGCTAGGCCTATACCCACCAAAGCCCCTCATACGACACGACGGCGAAGCAAGCCACCCCACTAGTTCACCTAGTTAGTCAGCTAAGGACCGCCCATACAGTCTCATGTGGTTGCACTAAAAGTCCTGGAAGGTCGCTCGGCGAACCAGCCCTTAGGGTGGAGAAACACTGGGTGCACAACGCCGTTTGACCAGGTCCCCAGTTCCATGTTGCTAAAAAGCCAGTTTTAATCATAGTGATAGTAGTAATTAAAATAACATCAAGTTTACATGATTAACATGAGTTGAGCGTAAGCAAAGCTAAACATCACAGCCCTTTCCCCAAGGTTTCAATATGGACAAAGTAGCTAGGAAAACCTTAATAGGAGTAGTAGATTAATTAAAGGGCGGTGAATTAAAGTGAATAGGACATAGGATCAGGGACACTTGCCTTTAACCAAAACATAGCTGCTTAGGCTCATCACGAACTTGATTCTCCGTATCTTTAGGTTGCTCCCCGTCTACACGTAGCAATCGTGGCACTACATTCACACTAAGCATGCAAGCAAACATATACAAATAAGCTAAAACAGTACACCAAGCAAGTACAAACACTACGTAAAACTATTCTATGCATCGCTATGAGTCTAACGATTCAAGAATCGCATTAAACAGAACTATAATGAATAAAATATGGAATATATAAGTTCCAGGGGTCTATTTGTAGTTAAAATAATACTTCCAGGGGTCCTGGTATTAGTTTTGAAGGACCTAGATGTAAAATAGAGAAGATACAGGGGTTACGGAGTTAAACAGGAAGAGCAGGGGCATGTTTGTAAATAGATTTGAGGCGGCAGGGTCAAAACCCTAAAAATCAGGGACCGCGGGTTGATTTCCATAAAATACGGGGTCTCTTTAGCAAAAGTGGCAGGGTTGACCGGTATTGACTTGTTGACTTGGCCTCCGATTGATCTCTGCCCATCGGATCCTCATCGGACGGCCAGGGACAGGGGCGCGGCTTGGGCGTCGGAACAGGGCAGCGCCGCCCCTGGATTGCGGCGGCATAGCGCCGGCGTGCGCGCAATTGGGTGCGTCGGTGGCTCGGGAGCAAGTAGGTGGGGTCAAGAAGCTTCGCCGCGGGCTAGGGAGTCCACCCGCGGGCTTTTCGGCGGCAGGGAGAGGGCCTACAGGTGCGCACGATGGCCTAGAGCGACGGCGGCGCTATTCCTTGCGACGGCGAGCAATTCCCGACAGCGGAAGGGCAAACGGAGCATGGGAAAGGATTTTAGGGGTTTCTCACCTCGGCTCACAGCTCCAAGACAAGGGTGCAGGTTCGGCGCCGGCTCGACGACGTCGGATGGCGGTGGCAGCTCGTGGCTGTGCACAAAGGGAGATGGGTGAGACGGCGTCAGGGTGAAGGGAGGGGAACCGGGGTCCAGGTACATGTGCTCTTTGTGTCCCACGCGTGGGCGAAGCTTACTGTGGGGCTCTTGATGACAGAGATAGCGAGACAGCGTTGTGAGGCGGCGGCAAACCGATGGATGGCGGTGGCGTCGGATCTACACGGGGACCAGAGATGAGACGGTGGCGATGATGGTACAGAGGGTTAGAGGCTACGGCGGTGCGTCGTCTGTGTGTTCCATGCACGAGCGAAGTTCACCGGGGCTTCTCGATGGCAGGTACTGTGGGATTGCGGTGCGCGACGATGACGAACCGGATGGCGGGAACGGCGCACGGCTCTGCATGCAAGAACTAGATGAGATGGAGGTGGCGATGAACCGAGGCGATGAAGAGGGAAAGATTCACCGCGGAAGATGTCACGCGTGTCGGCGAACCTTCTTCTGGGGATCTTGGCACCGGGGACAGCAAGGCAAGAGCGCGCGGCGGCGATGAACTAGGCAGCGATGAGCTGCTAGGGGAGGAATAGAGTGAGGGGCACGGAAGCGGTGTGGGATTTGCTGCGGGCGGTGGATCCCGTGCGGCTTCGGGGCGGCGACGGTGAGGGCGGTGGTGTGGCGCGGATGCGAAGCTGCCGCGTGGCGAGGGCGGGGTGTGCCGCCAGCTGGGCTGCTGCTGCGGAAAGAGGAGGCATGGGAGATGGGCTGGCTGGAGAAGGGAGGCCAGCTGGGCCAGGTTGGGCGGCTAAGGAAGAGAAGGAAAAGAAAATCTTTTCCCCTTTTCTATTGAAGGGTTTGCTAATAGTTTTGTAAATAAGTTTGAATTCAAATGAGCTTTTGAATATAGAGCATCACAACAAGCATATTATTCAGGCAAGAAACAATGCACCAGCATGCAATGCAAAATACATGTGGTTCCTATGATTGATTTTTATTAATTACTTAGACAAAAAAAATTAAAATTAGGGTGACAAGCTCCACAACAAAGATTGTTTATTTATATTTTACTCGAAATTTTACGGTCCGAAAATCAGGGTATTACACGAAGCTAGTCAGTAGACCTAATTAACAGAAAAAAAATTCGATGTATCTTTGGAAACCGGAATTGAAAAAAAAAGAGGATTGATGACGTAAAATATATAGGCTATTGGCCGTGTTTGGTTCTTCTTCATGGAATTACTGTAGCATCTTTGACCGCTAATTTAGAGTATTAAATAAAGTCTAATTACAAAACCACCTCCACACCCCCCGTGTAAATCGCGAGACGAATCTAATGAGGCCTTTGACGCGTGATTAGAGGATGGTTACTGTAGCATCACTGTAGCAAATCATCAATTAATTACTGCCATTAGATTCATCTCTAAAAGTTACACCCATCCCTGAAAAGGTTTTGTAAATAGACTTCATTTAGTACTCCATGCATACGAGATTCTTTTTTCGGAAAACGTGCGCGGAAATAACCAAACACGGCCATTGCTGAGAACCGCCGGTAGAGCGGATGGCATATGCTGGTCGTTGGCATCCTGCCCACTAGAGTTCGAGACCTTGACTCGACACTGGTGTCTCGTTTAGGGGGAATTTTCCTTCATTTAATCTTGCAGGTATCCTCAAGCGCAAATGCTCTCAATGGTCATATAAACGTGTCCGTCCGTCATCGCCCAAGGCCGTCTTGGGCATAGGTTGTAAATCTAGCTTGCCCCTTGTAGGTGTGCGTGTTCCCTCCGTCCCACAATAAGTGTTGTTTTAGGATTCACTCCGTCCCACAATAAGTGTTGTTTTAGGATTCAAAATTTTTCACGCAACCAGTAATGTTTTAAGAGATTAGTTGTGTTTAAAAGAAAATTAATCTGCATGCATGCATGTAGACACCACAAAAGGGGAAGATTACTCATTTACTCCGTTAAATAAGGGTACATGTGCCATAACCCACTCTCCTGAATTTGTACTAGAATCTTAAAACAGCACTTATTGTGGGACGAAGCGAGTATATTTAAAGGTGGAAAGCTAGATCATCTTGAAATTGATTTGATTATGTGCGTTTAAAAATTAGATATTGCTAGGATTTGTGTACACCTTATACTTTGTTTGTGTCAATATAGCGATAAAAAATTAAAATATTTTAAATCCATTTGCAGCAGGTGAAGGCAAGGACGATTGAGAGACAGTTAGGTCGCATTTACATTCGAGTGAACGGACCATGGGCCATGGCAACCAGAGATATAATCGAAAAGCTAGCTAGGCACCTTAATTAGTTGTGAAGGTGGACAACTGTGCCATTGTGGTCACTTCCTTTGCATTGTCGCAGAGATGGGGATGTTAGCAGAAACACGGCCATGCACGCATGCTCATGAATGTGCATGCTGAGATTGTTGAAACTGAAACTATATGCATTTATTCCAATGAAGAAGACGTCTGCCTGACAATGTTGTTTCTGACTTAGATTATATAGATGCTTTGATGATTTTTGGAATTAGACAGCGCAGGGTTGGCAGAAATAGTAAACACACCAAACTTTATTTTTGTTGAATTTCAACCATAGGTTTTCATGCCCTTAAGGGAATTTATTTCAATTACAGACGTATGTAGAACTAGTAGATGAAGCAATTAATAGGTCCACAATTATTTATTTCCACCGACTCGATATGTTCGGTATACATACACATACCATTAACAATTCATTGAGACATACTCTAGACTTGTGTAGAACTAGTATGTTGAGCAATTAAGAACATAATTATTTATTGCCACCGACTCAATATGTTCGGTATACGTACACATACTCTTAATAATTCATTCAAATGATACTCTATACATATGTAGAACTAGTAGATGGAGCAATTAATAAGCCCACAATTATTTATTACTACCGACTCTATATGTTCGGTACACATACACACACTCTTAACAATATATTGAGATGATACTCTGGGTAACTTGACTTCCGGGACGGTGGCAGCAGCTTGTTGTGTGCTCAGCATTTGGAGACAGCCTTATTGACGCATGTCACAGAAACATTCCAGCCGCATTGGTCGGCAACGCGACGGACACAGGGGTGCGACAGGACCAAGCCTGAGAAGTGTAGCGCCACAAATCATGCTATGAATGGGATGAGCGCAGCAAACTTCTCATCTTCCGCAGATTTATCTACCAAAAATGCACATGATTAAATTTATTGCACAAGTACGAGCTGAAATTAATCAAGAGCAATTGTATTATTACCAGAGGTAGCTTCGACAGCAGCAGCAGGCGATCCTCCGGACAATTTCTTGGTACCCAGACCAAGAGCTGCAGTGGTGTGCCTCAGCGGCAGTCCCTGGCCAATCTCGCAGTGCACGACGAGCAAGAGCATCGCCACAGCTACGAAAGGGAGCTTATTAACTGCCATTTCTGCTGCCTTAGCTTTCTTGGTTGGTTAGCACAGATCGATGGTGTGTGTAATCCGGATGCCCGGGCTGCCATATAAATAGTTGCAGCGAGGAGGGGACTAGCTGGCTAGCATTCATTGCTTGCGTTGGGCGTTCGAGCAACAACATACTCTTAGTTTGGCAACTGTGTTATAATTAATAATAGGAGGAATCCATCAATATCTTCTGTATGTAGCTTTTAGTTCAATATATAATACATGCGAGCATGTAGTAGTACTCATCGTTAGTGTTTCTTGCAACATCTAGTTTCAGTAGCCATGTCATGTTCATATAGATTAACAGTTAATGAGAGGATATTCAGTAAAGACAGCTGTGCACGTAACAGGAATTATCGACATATACATTTTGAAAAGGACATTGTGCCAAATAAAGATATTCATTAGGCGTAGAATAATTAAGCATAGGATGATTGAAAAGGACCATCAGTACTTTCCATAAAGTCGAGAAGTACTGTTAGTACTTTTTGATTATTATGATCTGGAATTTATATTATTAATAAAAACATAAAGCATAATATATTTTGGTGCTCCCACTAATTAATATTTTTTATTAGTACTTTCTATTTTAAAACCATTATGGAGGGCTCTCATTAATGTCAATCATTTTAAAACTTGTATTGAAAGATATCAATCGACACATAATTTGCTAGGTGACAAATTTTATTATTGCAAAACCATATAAGCATATACTAACTTCAAATATGTCTATAAATATACTTGGCCTGCTGTATAGTGCCGCCCACCAACATGTATCTTTGATTTGAGTTGGTTATTACTCCCTCCATCCCAAAATAATATTATTGCCTCCAACAATTTGTATGTGTAAGAAGAATACTATTTTGGGATGGAGGGAGTATTATATTAGTAGCGATAAATACTAATAACAACTGTTGTGATTATAGGCTACTGGATTCCTGGCCAAATTTTTATTTTTCTCTGACTTTTTAGATTTTAATCCAATTTGTAAATGTAATTAAGGCAAAATTGCTAGAACATGTCATCATTGTACATTATGTCAGTATACCAATTATATTGGGAGCAGGCGGAAGCAAAGATGACGGATAGGTTTCCACATTACGGTTTTTCGTATACTGCCTCCGTTCTCTTTTATTTGACGCTTTTTTATTTAAAAATAAAGTACCCCGCGACAAATATTTGAGAATGGAGGCAGTATACGTTCTCAAGAGTTTAAGGGGATTTCATTATAGATGGACCAAGCGTCCACAATTATTTCCTCAGACTCTGTTGCGTTGAACATTCTATCACTACTGTTGTTTATATAGTTTGGTCAGTGTATCCCATTATTCCCATACCTATTGTTTGGCAGCATTGGTAGTAGGCGCTACTTATTTTGCTAGGAGGGATCAATATCTTCTGTAGCTTTTATTAGTTCAATAATACCTAGCTTGTAGGCATCATTATATTCCAACAGTACCTAGCTTGTAGGAACCATTGTATTCCTTGCAACGTTTAGGTTCAATAGCCATGCTTATTACGTGTAGAGGTTAACTAACAGATTATAGTATTTAGTAATGACAAGGTATGTAACAGGACTATGAGTGAAACATATATAGATTAAAACTAAAAGCCATTGGGCCAAATAAAGATACCCCTGTAATAATATTGCTTTTGTTTCAATAGATGTCTTATCTCTTCTCTCCTACTTAAAAAGAACAACCTGCTTCCATTTCTCCAATTCTCACTTCATCTTCCGCTCCCCGCCCCCGCTACGGTCGCATGTCCCGCAGCTCCGCTCCACAACCGCCTCATCCCTCGCTCACAACCGCCTCATCCCTCTTTAAATGGGATACAGCCTGGCTCGGGCTCCATTGCCCTGCTTCACCCGGCTCTCCGCTCCTACCCCACCTCGTTCTCCGCCACCGTTGGGCCGCTGAAGACCTCGCCGGCGCTGGCGCAGTCCCACGAGGGCGAAGGGGAGATCTACCGCCGTCGGGGAGTGGGGGTAGGGGAGATTCACCTCCGTCAGGGAGTTGGGGTAGGGGAGATCCACCGCCGTGCATCCGCAAGCTTCCGGCGCCCTGATCCACCGATGCCGCCAGCTCCTCATCGACCTAGCGCTGCCTCCGGCCGCCCCGTGGCCTTGCCGCCTCCGGAGTGGGCGGCTGCATCGCCTCCTCTTGCAGCGAGTGGCATCTTTGCGCGGGACGGCGAGGGCGTACCGGCGCCTCGGCGACACGCCCACGTCGATCCGGCGGAGGGTCCACCGCCACCAGCACTGCCACCTCCTTCTGCCCGCTGGGATCCGCTGCTCCCAGGGTGCACGACGAGATGCGCCAACGCTGAGGCCCTCCTTCCTCAACGCCTAGATTGGACGACGACGCCGGCACGCCCTGCTCCTCTGCTGCATCAGCCTCCACCGGCGCCACCTAAAGGTAGAAAGATCTCCAAAGCCATTATCAACTGCCACGCGCGTTTCCCCCACCTGTTTCTTTTCACCACCACCGATAATAACTAAATCTCCTACTCATGAGTCCTGACTGGAGTATACCAAATGTAGCAATCATTTTTGTGAGAGATCATTTCTCAGGTTTCATTCGCATATGTTTCTCTTTGAATTAAGTTAACCAAGTTTAAAACTGCTCATCTTTGAACTCAGTCGTTAGATGAATTCAGTGTATTCTCTATAGAAGCCCAGGTATTTGTGATTTGCAATCATACCCAGGTCTCTGAAGCCCTACTCCATGTACCCCAGTCCCCATTTGCGATTTGCAATCATACTACTTGGTAGTTGCTCTCTGGGATAGTTGATATATGTGATTGGTTCTGTTATTTGCAATGAACAACCCATACCAAGAATTAAGTTGCAAAATAATATTTAATGATATTCTGCTATAAAGAAAAATACAGTAAAACTCCAAACACACAAATATGTACTACATTAAGCCAGTAATGGGCTCGTCTACATCCATGTGCTTGCATTTCTGTGTAGGTACGAAAAATGAGTTTTGTATAATCAGGTTGGCAGTTCCTAAATAGTGATGTCAGTATGGCTAAACGGCATTGATTACTGACACTGACACGATTATGCTGTTGTCTTTTGAGAATAGACTAATATCCTGGCTTAGGTAATTGGCTAAAGGCGAGTGAATTGCGTATAATACTGTCACACAAATCATGGAATAGGGTAACCCAACCCAATCACAGCGGAGCAGCTGGAAGCAGACAAGCCCAGCCAGTCCTGTTGCCGACTTGCAGTAAGGCAAAAACCTTCATCATCCTGTTTGATAACATATCAGTTTGGTGGATTTCATCTTGTCCGAATGTCCATTCTCTTAGCATCCTTATTTTGCCACTACTTTCGGAGCAGCAACAAAATCAGACAAAAGATATAGTAGATTAGCTTACTAGGCTTATAACCATGTAGATGATTCAGTATGCACCACACCACACCAAGCCTGCTTTATTGTTTTGCTGTTCAATACACGTTTGCTAAGAAAAAAGCTATAATGTTATTTTCTCCCTTTCAGGTTGCCCACAGTTTCCATCTGCTGAAAAAAATGATCCAAATGGATTAAGTGAAAAATACAGCCTCAAATTTTAAATTCTGCATCAAAAAAGCTACTGATCAAGTTATGGAACTCCCATTAGATAACTGTATATATGGTTTAAAATATTCTTTTTGATGATGCATATTGGGATAATTTGAGCTATTCATCATTGTTGTCGGACATCACAATTAGGATTATTCAACATTTCTTTGGCTAGAAGCATTACTCATGTAGATGTAAACGTCTTCTCACAGAGACTTGCATAGTTGCATTCAGTCTCAGTTTGGTTCATTTTCTTAAACACCTGTTCTGCACTTCAACAGCTTCCAAGGATGCTGCTGTGGACAACCATGTATGTGCGAGCCGCATCCCATGGGCGGATGATCCCTCTGGTCATTGACATGCCTTCCAACAAAATCCCTTGATTCATATCTCTGTGACTTGTAAAGAACATAGAGAGGGTGGCAATGCCGCATAGAGGCTTTGGAGATGTTTTGTTAACCAATTGTCTCTGGTTGCAAGAGTTTAAAGAGTTATTTTTTTTATTATAGGGCCAAGAATCAATTGGAAATGGATACCCACTACTGCTGGACATGCTAGGAAATCGACAGCCAAGGATTGGGTAACTTGACACACCATCAAATTCTATTTTATGTCTTTCTAATGCTCCATGTTGATGCTTGATTCTAGCTATTCGTCTGTTATTTACTTCTATCTCGTAGAGAAATATGAAGCATTTGCATTTGCATATATACATATTCCTATATGCATGCCAACCTCACTTTTCTAAATTGGAGTGTGTCATCGTCAGTTATGCTAGCATTATCTTTTTCTTCTATAACCCAGATAGCATATACACTATCAATGGTTAAGTATATCTATCCATATTGACCCATATAGAACAACTGTATGTCTTAACTGAACATAATGGATTTTTTGTACTTGATTTTTTTCCACTATAGGTGATTGATGTTCTACAATGTTTTTTGTGTCTGCTGCTTGCTGTTCATTAGTGTGTTTTGAACTATTGATGTATCTTGTGTCTCAGCAGATTTGCTGAAACATCAGGAAGGTCCTGTATCGCCTCTCCATTCTTGGCCACGAACACATTGTATTGTTTACTGATTTTTTTTGGGGAATTCTCTTCAAGACTATCATTTTTCATGCACGCATTGCTATTTGTGTTATTCTTTCCGGTCATGCTCAGTCATGAAGCATGACAATTGTGACATTGTTTCTAAACTAGCAGCTTCTGCATAGGAGCTGCCGAAGCACATCGCCAAGGTATTGAAGGAATCTACGTTGTAGTGTCAAGCAAGTTGATGGATCTGAACGGGAGTTCTAGGATAATATGGTGGTTGATGGCAGAGCCATCTCAAGTTGTAGACGTCCTTTACATTCTTTGGAAGTGGAGATATGTTTTGACTAGGAAAAACTTATGTAGATGTCATTTGCTTTGTAGTAGGAAGTCTAATAGTGTGTAGGAAAGTCTGTGTGGCGAGGAGTCCTGGTCTCTTTAGTGGCTATGATTCTAACTTTATTAAGCTCAATGATGTATTGTTTGGTTATTCTGAAAGAATTGTATGTCCTATTGAAATTTGATAGATATCTTTTTACCCTTACACTAAGCATAATCAATTGCTATCAGAAGACAGGAGCTTTCTCAATTCTCATATGTTTGTCATATGAATATTTTCAATATAGTTTCATGTTTACCACAAACTTTTATATAATTGGTTATGAAAAAATTGAAATTTTCTTTAAATGATTTAACAAAACTAAAATACTTGTTAGCTGTATACAATGGTGCGGTTTTAGGAATGATTTGTGCATAGCAACGCACGAGCAATTAGCTAGTTAATACAAAAGAACTAGTACTTTCAGAACGTGCTCTCTTGTACGGACTGGTTAGAATATTTAGCGTATATGTACTAGATGTTTGAAGGGCGGGCCCGGTGCAGCGGTAGAGCCTATCATCTGTAATCGAAAGGTCCCGAGTTCGAGTTCCAGCTTCTGCATATTATGCGGGTAAGGCCAGGGGCGGGCTTAAAGATACCTTTCCCTAGACCCCGCACAGAGCAAAAAGCCTACGGCACTCTGGGGTATGCCATTTATATGTACTAGGTGACACCCCGCGCGTTGCTGCCGGAATTCGGAAACTAACTTGAAAGTCAAATTTAATTGTAGAAATATCGTTTCAATTATATGCCAATATTTTTTAAAGACATTATAGTTGATAACATATTCAGCTCATTTGTTTTCTTATGGGAATTTTGTAACATGGTACTCACAGAGAACAATAGTCATGGGTGTCATTAGCGGTAGAAAATCGATTGAAGAAATCAATAGAGTCCTAGTGGATGGTGATGTGATATATTATTGCGAGAATTTCAGTGATAACACCATATGAAAACTTTGCATGTATAAAGTAAAAAAATTGATGAAAATATAAATAAAGATTTTAGTGAACGGCGTGGCATGCAATTTGGTGGGTATTTGAGATGACATAGCTAAGTTGCATGAATACGCCACATGGGAGCCTTGCATGCATGATGCCACAAAGAACCGATGGAAGATATCAATAAAGGTCTCAGTGGAAGGTGATGTGGCATGCAACTTAGTGGGTTTTTGAGATGAGGTAGCTACCTTGTATGTTGAGAGAATTGAAGTTAACGACACTTAGTGAATCTCAACTATATATGTTTTATAGATAATTAGATATAGATTATGTGCTAACAAAATACTAAAGCCCCAAAAAGGAGCATATGCATGCAAAAGGAGCTATGCCCACAAAGAATCGGTGAAAGACATAAATGGAAGGCTTTAGTGACTAATGATGTGTCTTCTCTTGAATGCTAGTGCTCGGTGACGTGGCTTCACCAGAGCTCAGAAAAAACCGGTAGTGGGGGGCACCAATTTAGATATAGAAGATAGAAGATTAGAAGTTCATTGATTATAGTACGTACCTACAACTAATTAAAATTTCTTACTTTGCCCCCTCTCTGCCTCTCTCTATTAATTAATATGGGTTTATCTACACCATAAAATTATGCGAAGTTTTTCATAATGTTTTCATGTGCGGAGGATAAGGTCTCCTACACCTCTTGATAGCCCAATTTTTCATGTTATGGGGGTAGTAAAACGTTGGAAAGTCTTCGAATATGATTTTTTACTTTAGAAAAATTGAAAAACCACCTTCGAAACCAGCTAAAAGTGCATGTTTGTCCGGTTTTCTTAGCTTATGGTGCCCCATGTCCATTTCCGTAGTTCAATGTTGAAAATCAAATGATTTGGATAGTTTGAAGTTTTGAAACTGGCTTTTCCCTTTATTATATCATCTAATCATCATGGTTAAACTCTATACTAATGTCAATGTGAACCTACAAATTAATATTCCTATAACTTGAGGATCCGAACGAACCTAAGACTATAAAACTAACAAGAATGCAATATTCTAGAGGAGTTATGGTTGTTTGATTTATTTCCACTGGCGTATGTCATGCCAAACTTGTGGTAGACATTGTGGAAACTCAGAGATGGAAAACCTGTCAAAAAGTTCCGCGCTCAGCACCCTGGAAAATAAGTTTTCCACCTAATTCAGACTCATACTGCTGCATAAATGAAAAAACAATCTTCTTGAATTGGCAACCCTGGAATCGGCTTTATTCCATGATGAGCCGATACTCTATTTGTACCGGTTGTCTCAAATCACTGAACTCTTGGGCGCAGAACTTCTCCTTATTGAATTGGTCAATCATTATTGAAGGTCCTTCCAATTTAGCCTGAGTTTTTAGAACTAGGCGCAGCAGCATCCTCCACACTGTGTCATACGACTCCGATATATTCAGTTGTTTTTGTTTTCTGTATGATGTTGACCAAAGAATTTAGACAAATCTGGAACACAGTATCATGGATTGGCGAGGATATGGCATTGAGTCAAATTTTCACCGAGTTCATGTTGCCCAAATACATACGTGGATTGTTCTTGAGATATCAAAGTCTTCCTCTATCTACAATCCATCATATATCAACCACCACAAGTAGAGCATGCAACGCGATGCCTTCCTCTTGGTCTTTTATTGGGTTTCGGTGGCGGCACTAGGCGTCGCATGGCAGTCGTACGCCCGCGCGACCCTCTCCTTCTGGTCTGTCTACAGGCGCAAGGTGACCTGCTCCGCATCGGCGGCAACTCCACCATTTTTTTAATAGAAAGATTTTATTATTCTCAAGAGCAGTAATCGAGGTGATACAAGTTTTTGGAAGCCTCTTTCGACCTCTGCTTACAAAGCACACAGCCTAGGAAAAGTCAAACATCTCTGCTAAAACCAACCCGTAACATTCAATCCTAAGACTATACCGTCACCCATGCGCCAGAGTAAAAAACTCCAAGGCCACATGCGTCAATCAGTCACGTAACCTCCGTCAAGGTGTCCAGCATATCCTCTCGCTGGAGCACAGCCAATGTACGCAGTCAATGGATATTAGTATGAATAACCTGCAAAGGAGAAGATCGAGGTTTTTTTCAAACACAATATCATTCCTGTACAGCCATAGCGACCAAACGGTAGCCGCCGCCCCCAAGAGTGCTATATTTCTGATTTTACTATCAAAGTTGTTTGTCCAATCCACAAACATATATGCAACGCTTTGAGGACAGTCGATGCCAAACGCAAATTGAATTATGGCCCAAACTGACCTCGCCAGCCGACAATCAAAAAACAGATGTTCGATCGTCTCATCTTTATGACAAAAGCAACATGTTTTGCTTCCTTGTCACCGTCTTTTAGCCAGATTATCTTTAGTTAAAATTACCCCTAGCTTTACATACCAAAGAAATACTTTGATTTTGAGATGCGCTTTAAGCTTCCATATTCTTTTGTTAAGGTTACTAACTTTGCTCTTTATCAAGGCTTGGTAGTGTGATTTTACCGGGAATTACTTATTTTGGTTTAAGACCCAGCTAAATTCATCCTCTGAATCAGTTAGGACTATACCAATAATGCGTGGGTAAAGATGATTCCAAGCTACTACCTTTGGACCGCCAAGCAACCATCGCCATATTATGGTAGGTTGAGCGTCTGTTAAAACCTCAGCAATTGTTGCAAATTTGTTCCTAACAATAGAGTAGAGGCCAGGGTACTGCTCTCTAAGCGGTTTATTACCAAGCCAAGTATCCTCCCAGAATCTCACCTAAGATCTGTTATTGATCTTAAAGGTACCGAAACGAAGCAATTCTTGTTTCACCTTCATCAGACTGGACTAGAAATGTGAATCACCTGGTTTCCACTGTACTTGGACTAACGGCTTGGAGCCTAAATATTTAGCTCTTAAAAGTTGTTGCCAAGTACCTTTTGTGGTTAGAAGCTTAAACAACCACTTAAGAGAGCGACATTTTTCAAATGTAAGTCATGTATTTCAAGCCCCCCTTGCTCTTTAGGCTGGCAAAGGATACTCCATTTAGCCCGTCTGTATTTTCTTTTGTTCTCATCTCCTTGCCAAAAGAAGTGAGAACGAAAAAAATCTAACTTCTTTAAAACTCCTCTTGGGATAGAAAAGAATGACATCATATACATAGGTAGGCTACTTAACATCGAGTTAATTAGTGTTAGTCGTCCTCCCACCGAAAGATGCTTTCCTTTCCAGCTGCTTAGCCATTTTTCAAATCTTTCTTCTACCAACTTCCAATCCGAGTTTCTAAGTTTCCTATGGTGAATAGGAATTCCTAGATATTTCAAGGGTAGCTATCCTTGCTTATAGCCAAACAAGTCTAAGTATTGGTTTAAAGAATTTTGTGCTTGTCCAAAACAGAAAACTTCACTTTTGTGGAAGTTAATTTTCAGACCTGAGATTTGCTCAAAAGCACATAAAAGGAGTTTCAAATTGCTAGCCTTTTCTAGATCGTCTTCCATAAGGAGAATCGTGTCATCTGCATACTAGAGAATGGACAAGCCATCGTCAATTAGATGGTTCACTACACCACCAATTTGTCCCCGGTTCTTGGCTCTTTTAATTAAGACAGCTAGCATATCAGCAACAATGTTGAAAAGGATTGGTGATAAAGGATCTCCCTTCTTTGTCTAAAAGTAGTGTCCAATTTCCCCAGTTTACATTCACTGCAACACTGCCTCCCGATATGAAGGTCTTAATCCAAGAGATCCACTTGGGTGAGAAACTTTCATTAGCAAGGCTTGTAACAGAAAAAGGCCATTTGACCTTGCCATAAGCTTTCTCAAAGTCAATCTTGACAACCATACTACTAAGTTTCTTCCTCAGAATTTCATGTATACTTTCATGTAGAATGACAACCCCTTCAAGGATGTTGCGACCCCTCATGAAAGCCGTTTGACTAGGGCTTATTACTTTGTCGGCTATCAGGTTCATTCTATTTGTGATTACCTTTGTGAAGATCTTAAAGCTCACATTCAGTGGACAAGATGTGAAGCATGGAAAACATATTGAGTCATCGACGTTATGCGCTGGGCGGCCACGGTGGAAGTTCTGCTACTGTCCCAACGGCCCCACCAAGGATTCAGAGAGCAGCCGCCCGGCCATGGTGCTCCTGTTGATGGAGAACCGCTTCCCGACGTTCCAAGGCAACAGATGGGTGGACTTCACAACCACTGCCACGTTCAACTTGAGCGTTCTCAATGGCCACGTATGGCAACCCACCGGTACGTAGTATGGTGGTGCCGACTGACATTGTTGAGGGCATGCCAGAGGAGAGAGAGGAGGCGATGCGTCACCTCAAGGGCGATAGCCTCATCGTTCGCTACGACATCCCCATCCATAAATTCGAGAATGATCGGAGTACCACATCACGTGCTTCCTTGGTGAGTAAAATGCATGAGCGGTCCTCGAAATTGGCAACGTGTGTCACTTAGGTCTCTAAACTTATAAAACTAGGACCTGGGTCCCTAAACTTGGCTAAGGTATCATCTATGTCCCAAAACCGCTCTCTAAAACCATTTTCTCCTCTCTGGTGATGATGTGGCATGCTGACATAAAATCTGGGCCTCTAAACTTAGATATGGTGTGATCTAGGACCATAAACTTAGCGGGGGTGTCATCTAGTTCCCGAAACATTTTACCTTTACATGACCAAAACAATTTTTTTGGTCGGAAAGCACCAAAATCCTTGGAAAGATTTTCTATGATTTTTTTAATTTGGGGAGAATTCAAAATTCAGAACGGAATAGTTTCTTGTACCAGACTGGAAACAAAAATACACATGATTTTATCATGCGAGTTCTACCATGCTAGTCGGCATCCTCTCGCATCCATCCTCTGCAGTCATCGAGAGGAATGCCGACAGCGGAGGAGTGCTAACCATCCCCTCACTGGAAACCACTTCCTGTCATCATCCATGTCACCGCCATCCTCCAACACTAGCCCTTCTCTTGACGACGGCAAAAGGATAAAGAGCGATTTTGAAACCACCATGATAGCCCAACCAAGTTTAGGGATCCAAATAACACTAACACCACTGGCCAAGTTTAAGGACCTAGATTCTCTGTCAGCATGCCATGTCAGCACCCGGAGCGAGCAAAGCGGTTTTGTGACTAGATGATACACTAGCCAAGTTTAGGGATCCGAATTCCTAGTTTTCTAAGTTCAATGAACTAAGTGACATGCTGTCAACTTCAAGGACCGCCCACATATTTTACTCATGATATTATTATTATCATCGTGAAAAAATTAGGTGATCATTCATTCGCTAGGTGTAATTAAAGGAACTAATGCATGAACCAAATCTCTACCTAATATTAAAACAAATAAAGTTTTTGGTGCATTCTTACAAATAAGCCCCACCGCCGATCAGTCTTCCAGCACCTGTGCATACAGCCTCTCCGTTTCCTAGTCCGTCGCTCCGTCTCTCTGTGTTTTCTTCCCTCTCCTGCACGAATGGCGTCCACAGCTGCTCAAACCTACAACACCGGTGTTGGACCGAGACTCGCGACCAGAGGGGGGGTGAATGGTCGAAACCAAAAACACGCCCAAAAACAAAACCCCTCTAAACTGAGCTAAGTGTCGGCCACTGGGAGGCTATACACTTAGCAAAGCACAGCGGAAAACCACACAAAAAATCTCACTTCAAAACGCCAACGAACAAGGCGTAAGTGAGCACTCAACCCCCTGCGTCGGTTCAACCGATGTCCCTCATCGGTCGAATCACGCAGGAAAGGGGGGAAGACGAGAAAGAAAAGAGAAAAGCACCGACCGGAACAAAACACACAGCGTCGGTTCAACCGATGGTTGTGTCGGTCGAATCACGTAGAGCCAAAACACAAACGCAGCGCTCCCTGCAGAGATCGACCGATGACGTCGTGGGTTAAACCAAAGAAGACGTCGAAACAATCACACAAGGAAGAAAACACGGGAGAGAAAAAGGAAACGACCGATGAGAAGAGAAATGGGGTCGTCGGTCGAACCGATGCCCTTCTCTTCACACAGGCAAAAACAGGGCGAATGGCTACAGCCAAAACCCACCGATGCAAGGGTCGGTCCATCCGATGTGACCCAGAAAAACTTCCGCGAAACCCTAGATCGAACCAAAATCAAATCAAACGAACTCTAATCCTTCCCAAACTTTTAGGACACGCAATTGAATCTACAAAGAGGCTATCCCAAAAAGAAATCCTCGAAAAGGACTCACCAACCTTGCGAATTTCAACCGGTCAAAGCGAAAGGGACGAGAGCTCAAGAACGAACGAAGAACACATGATTCATCCCGCAGCCATACTCAAGGGGTGATTCATGGAATCAAATGGAGTATGAGGTGCGGCGGAAGATGAATCACAAGATCCAATCACTTGGCAAACTCAAAACCACGAAAAGCCAAGGGATTGAGATCAAATCGGGCAAGGAGAGAAGGGAGAGGAAAAGGGGATCTGCTCAAGGACGAAATTAGCACAACTAAAAGCTTTGATTACTCCAAGAACAGAATTACACGAGAGTTCACAACCTGCCACCCTTCACCCTTCCCACTAAACTAGATCATCTAGGCTAAGGAGGGATTAATCTCTCTAACCTAGCCTCTCATGAGCATGTAAGCACTTGGTTGTCTAAGCTCTCACAAACAAACCAAGTGGGAGAGGTAACCCTAATGGGCTGCCCACCTTGGTTTATATAGGCCATGAAATAGGACCTAAAGATGACACTTAACCCTACACTTAAACTAAGCGACTCAACGCCCGTAGGGGCAAAACCAGAAAGATACATCGGATATTCTCATCCAACAGCGCCCGTAGCCTCGAGTGGTTGCTTCGATCCTACGCATCCGCGGGATGTCCACCACGCGCCGTCGGAGTCTTTTATGTCGTCTATCTTATCCAGGCCTCTGCCGGCCCAAATAAGGTGGCGATGGTTTTGAGGTCCCAAACCATCCAAACCGGTGTGCCCATGAGCGTTGCTAGCCCATGAGCCCGTCCATCTGGGCGCCTTCCGAAGTAGTCGCCGAAGCTTGCTGCTTTCCCAAGTAGGTGACGGTTTTACGCCGAAACCGCCAAAGCGCCTGCCGCCCATTGCCGTGCACCCGGATTGGACACCACGGCCCCGGCGCTCTTCAGCCCGCTTACCGCCCTCCGTGTACCTGAGTCGAACACCGGCATCCACCACGGCAGGTCGTATACCCTCTTCAGGGTGGCCCCTCTTCAGAGGACTTCATCTCCATTCACCACCCTCTTCAGGGTGGCGAGCCTTCCGTTGACAATCACTCATCATCTAGGAGCCATGAGGCCCACCCTATTCAGGATGGCTCCTCAATCTCCCCCTTGATGAGTGCATTGTCAACATCCTCATCTTCTTCTCTAGGTGCAGCAACTCTTCAGCTACCTACAACCTGCATCCAAAGGTGGAGACAAGAAAAACAAAGCAAAATACAAGACAAGACGGGAAACAGGAAAGGATAACCAAAGAAGAAAGAGAAAGTTTAACCAAATGACCAAGAGCCAAACAAAAGCAGAAATAGGTCATCTGAGCTAAACAAGAGCAAAGCCAAAAATCGGCCCCCTAAGATCAGGGAAACAACTCTACGCAGCCGATCAAACTAGGCATGACCCCTCAAAGTCAGAGGCAAGGCTCAACACAGTCATGCAGAAGCAAAACACCGGTTCCTCCTGAAAGAGGCAAAGACTCGACACAACCGGTACAAGAGCAAGCAAAAGCTCAAAATCACAAAACCACTTAACCCAAAATGCATCCCCTCACAATATGGAACGCTCAACCATATGAGTGCACACTCAGCTCCCCCTGTCACAAGGAGGAATTTTTCAAATCTCACACCGCTCACCCCCAAAGCAGAACCAAAGCAAAAGAAGATGAGTCATACAACTTCTCCCCCTTGTTGACAATGGGACTCATCAAGTGAGTCTCAAAACACTCATAAAGGCCACTCCCCCTTGGAATGAGCCTCCCCCTGAGATGCAACTCCCCCTCAAAATATGCTGTGATGTGTAAGTGGAGTGCATAAACAAGCTTCTCAGGTATGGTATAAAGCATTTACAAGTTCTAACATGTATAGTACAGAGGGTAGCAAATAGACACTGCATCAAAATGCTCAGGAGAATATAGAGTTACTAAACTAAAGCAAGCAGATCAGGGATTATTAAATCAAAAAAACATCAAGAAAAAGAACTTGAGCTACTTAACAAGAGCAGAACGGCATTAGCTAACAAAAGCATACTCATGTGCCATCAACTGAACAAGAAGCAACTACTAGCATGTCTAAAGCTGATCCTTGCAAGATTTCAATTATATTTCAGAGTAGCAATGGAAGCATATGAAATACAAGCAGGTGTTGTGCTTGTGCCAGGGGTTATCTCTTGACAAAGCTTTACTTTTCGAATGTGCCAAGCCTCGATACCACAGAAATGGACCGTCATAAGCTTAAGACAACACTCTCAGTCATCCACAGCCATGTCCGAGTTCTCATGAAAGAGCAGTCTCAGATCATTGAACAGTGGCATCAAGAAGACCCACCTGGATCTTTTCTCATGTATTAGCACCTTAGTACTAATTATTTGACATGAAGTACATTTACCACTTGTTTGTTTAAATCAGAGAGCATAAAGAACAATGCAAAGCAGTATTACCCCAAGTATCAGATTTCAAGCTAAACATGGCAATGTTAAGCTAGCTAAGCACTCAAACCCTACTCAAGCTAGTAGACAAGCCTCAAGGTGACCAAGTTTCAAGTTTGCAAAGAGTTTACAAGCTATCTCACAATTCAGATTGCAATATATTCAAAAGAGCATAGCTAGCAAGGTCACCTCTACACAAAGCAACTATAACATAGAGAGAATCAAGCAAGTGCTTCTACTATACAAAAGAAGCTCTAGTGACTGTGTACAGGTGCAAAAATCGACAATGATGCAAAGTATGATACAGAAAAGCAAAGAAAGAACAAATGCAAGGCAAAAACCTAAACTACTCAAAGCGTCTCAAACTAAAAGAGACGAACAAGACCAAACTCCCCCCGCAACCGCTCAAAAGGTTTCTCATCAAGGGGCTTGGTCAAAATATCTGCTAGCTGATCATCTGTGTCTACATGGATCACATCAACTACCCCTTCTCATACTGATCCCTTAGGAAGTGGAAGCGAATATCGATATGTTTGGATTTGGAGTGTAGACAAGGGTTTTTGCTAATGCTTATGGCACTGGTGCTGTCACAGAAGATAGGAACTCTCTCAGGAAATGTCAACCCATAATCTTTCAAAGTTTCTATCATCCAAATGAGCTAGGAGCAGCAGCTAGCAGCAGCAACATATTTGGCTTCGGAAGTGGAAAGGGCTACCCCAGATTGTTTGCGGGAGGACTAGGACACAAGAGACGAGCCAAGAAAATGACATGTGCCTGAAGTGGACTTGCGATCCAACTTGCAGCCAGCATAGTCAGCATCAGAATAACCACAGAGCTGAATAGAAGAAGCGGCAGAATAGAACAAGCCAAGCTCGGAGGTGTGCGTGAGATACCTGAAGATCCGCTTGACTGTCTTTAAGTGCGATTCCCTCGGAAATGCTTGAAATCGAGCGCAAAGCCCAGTAGCAAACAGAATGTCCGGTCTTGTGGCCGTCAGGTACAGAAGCGATCCAATCATTCCCTGATACTCCTTCTGATCAACAGCAACTCCATCTTCGTCCTTGTCCAATCCTCCACTTGAACTCATTGGTGTAGTCTAGGGCTTGAGATCTCCGCCAAAGTTGTACTTCCTGATCAAGTCCTTCGTGTACTTTGCTTGATGAATGAAGGTCCCTTCCTTCATTTGCTTGATCTGAAGACCTAGGAAGTACTGGAGCTCGCCCATCATGCTCATCTCGAACTCAGAACTCATCTGTTCAGCAAACTTAGACACAAGAGCATGAGATCCCCCAAAGATGATATCATCCACGTATATCTGGACAAACAGAAGGTCGTTGCCATGACTCAACAAGAAAAGAGTTTTGTCCACAGACCCCATTTTAAAACCCTTACCAATAAGAAATTTCTTGAGACGATCATACCAAGCTCTAGGAGCTTGCTTAAGACCGTACAAGGCCTTTTGAAGCTTGAACGCACGGTTTGGGAATTTGGGGTTTTTGAAACCAGGGGGTTGTTTCACATAAACTTCTTCTTCAATAAAACCATTTAAGAAGGCACTTTTAACATCCATTTGAAAAAGCTTGAAGCCCTTTGAAGCTGCGAGTGCCAAGAGTATGCGAATGGACTCAAGACGCGCCACATGAGCAAAAGTCTCCTCATAGTCAATACCCTCTTTTTGGCAAAACCCTTGGGCAACTAGCCGAGCCTTGTTGCGCACCACAACCCCATCAGCATCTTGCTTATTTTTGAATACCCACTTGGTACCAATGGGGTTGCACTGAGGTGGCGGCTCAACTAGCTTCCAAACCTGATTTCATTCAAAATTTTCCAACTCCTCATGCATGGCATTGACCCAATGACTATCCGACAAAGCGTGTCCAACATCCTTGGGTTCGAAAGATGCAACAAAGCCGAAATGCGCAAAGAAAGCCACAGAACCTGTTTGGGACCTCAAAGTCCTCGAGCCGATGTCGCCAATGATCCTCTCCGATGGGTGATCCCGCTGGACCGCCCGGGAACCAGTTGCCCTGGAAGTCACCTCCCCTGCGTCCGCAGCAGGCCCCTCTAAGGTAGAAGGTACGTCGATCGTAGTCGTACTCGTGATCGGTGGTATATAATCATCATCGCTCATCTCAGAGGGTGTGGGATCTGCAGCACACGTAGTATTCCCACCATCACCATCTTCAGGGGCATCTTCCTCCTCCTCAAAGATAGAGGCGCCCAACTCATCATCACCTGAAAGCTCAAAGACAGGGGTTGAGCAAGGCATAGTTTTATCAAAAGAAACCTCACAAGTCTCCACTACCTGTTTGGTGTCAAGGTTCCACACATGAAACCCTCTCGAGTTCAAGGCGTAACCAAGAAAGACACCATCCGAGCAGCGAGAATCAAACTTATCCAAATGCCCCCCCACTTGAGCACAAAGCATCTGCAGCCAAACACACGCAGATGGCTCACTTTGGGCTGTCAACCATACCGCAACTCATATGAAGTCTTACCAAGGTAAGCTCGAAGAAAAATGCGGTTGGCGACATAGCAGGCCGTGTTCACTGCTTAAGCCCAAAACCAGCGAGGAGTCCTATGCTCATCGAGCATCATCCTGGCCATCTCAACAAGCGTGTCGTTCTTGCATTCCACAATGCCGTTCTGTGGGGGAGTATATGGAGAAGACAGCTGATGGTCCAGACCATGATCACTGCAGAAGTTGTCCATACGAGAGTTCCTGAACTCAGTTCCATTATCGGAATGAATAGCCCTCACTCGGCCATGACTCTCATTGTTCAACCTCAAGATCAGATCGTGAACAAAACCGAAAACTTCGTCCTCCGACTCAAGAAAGAACACCCACGAGAACCGAGAGAAATCATCCACTACCACTAGCACATACCACTTCCCACCAACCGACCGAACCCGAGCAGGACCCACAGTATCCATATGTAAAAGCTCATTCGGGTACGAAGTCATCACCTGATTAACAGGTGTGTGAGAAGTAGCAACCATCTTCCCATGGCGGCATGGATGACAAACCAAATCCTTCTCCAACTTGAGCTTGGGCAATCCTCGGATGAGACCCATAGAGCTCAACCTCACTTGGAGATCAAAATTCAAATGGCCTAACCTCCTATTCCACTTCCAGAGCTCAGAAACACTAGAAGAAGAAGGACCGGAACCAACAAGACAACACGAAGGGCCAGCGGAACGAGAGAAGTCAATCTGAAAGATACGACCAAAAGGCAAAATCTTACAAACTAACTCTCCCTTAGCATCCAAAACACGAGAGCAACCCTTCTTAAAGCACACTTCACACCCTTCATCGAGAAGTTGCGAAACCGAAAGCAAATTGAAGCCAAGCTTCGAAACAAAAGCAACTTCCCTCAGGGAGAACTTCTCAAAGACCGAAACAGAGCCAACACCCACAATTTTACCTTGACCTTTGTCCCTGAACGTGATGTAGTCCTTGCCGCTCGTCGGGGTGAGGCTGGAGAACCATCTGTGCTACCCCATCATGTGCCTGGAACAGCCTGAGTCTATGATCCATACGTCCTCCATGCCTCACTCCTGCAAAAATCAACGGTCAAATGGATGAGCAAATGGTCCGACACTGGGTGAGTCGAAAACCAGTGCCGTGCCATCTGCTCATAGGTAGGTTGAAAAGCAGGTGCAGAAGAACCAAAGTACTCAGAACCAAAGCGCGGATCTCTCTCAAACCGTGCACGCTCAAACTCAAAGCTCGGAGAACCAAAATCATATCCAAAATGATGTCCTGGAGCCTGAGGAAAGAAATCACCAACAGGAGCATGATGCCCAAAGTTGTCTCCACTACCACCACCTACACGACGCGCCCGGCCGTCTGACCACTCCACGCGCCGAGGAAAGACAGGTCCACTACCCTCCTGGTGGAACTGGTCCTTGTTCCTCCAAGACTTCTCCAACCTCTCCGCTCGCTTCCTTCTGAAGCAAAACTCCTCAAGGTGACCCTGACGGTGACAGTAGTCACACACAAAGGTCTCAGACTAAGGCTTAGGCTGAGGCTGAGGCTTTGGAGCTTGTGGTGGAGGCTTAGGTTTGGTGGCCTTGGGTTCAGCCTTGGGTTTGGCCTTGGAGGTCCCCGGAAGGGAGTCAAGGCTGTTCTGAAGCTCTTTAGGCTGGGGATCCAGACAAGCTTCTTGGGAGGTTTCTTAGGAGGCTCCTGAAAGATGCCATCCTTAGGCTGATCAGGCTTGAAACCCTTGGTGTTGTGGGTCTTGGGAAAGCGCTGTTCAGGAGAAAGCTTGCTCCACTCCAACACCTTGTCAAGCACACTCTCAAAGTCAGCCTGGGAGTACTTGTACCCCACACTGAAACCATCCTCCTTCTTGAACTGACGGATCATCATCCCCAGCTGAGGCTCTCTGGCTGACACCCAACTTAAGAACTGCCTAAGGTAAACATTCTCCGAATCGGAGTTCTCCTTCTCCTCTCTCAGGTCAGAAAGCAAAACCGCCTAAGCGGCACAAGTGTTGCACTCCTCACTAGGATAGCTAGATCTCTTCTCTAAACGCTTCACTTCAGCCTTGCAGGCTGCTAGCTCCATCCTAATCGAGATACAGTCTTCACAAATGCTGGATGGGGTAGTCCACTTCTCAAGATCTCTCCCGAGCCCACGCTAACTCCTCTCTGAGTGTAGGACAGACCTTACACGCTCCAAGTAAAGTGGGACGAGCACGAAAACCCTCCAACTCTGCACTCACCCTCTCAAGATCCCTAACCTGCTCATCACACTGCTTCCTAAGCTTCTCTAGCTCACTCTCAAGATGTGGGTAGGTCTCACAGGGCTCAACATCAGAAACAACTAGGGCTTGGG
Organism: Panicum virgatum; assembly: GCF_016808335.1. Taxonomy (NCBI): domain Eukaryota; kingdom Viridiplantae; phylum Streptophyta; class Magnoliopsida; order Poales; family Poaceae; genus Panicum; species Panicum virgatum. The sequence continues at coordinate 40,504 of NW_024376367.1, forward strand.
CAGCTAGGAGGTCTCTCTTGGTGGACTCTAGATTTGCACGAAAAGCATCCCTTTCCTCCACCAACTGGGCATACTTGTACTTCAGCTCTCCCAAGTCAGCCATCACAGCTAAATAGCTCTCACACTCAGACATGGGATTAGGCTCAGGAGGTGGTGCACTCAACGCTGCAATCTTGCCATTTGCAATGACAAGCTCAGCACAAACCCTCTCATAGGCCTTGAACGTCTTCTTGGTGATTTTGGCATAACGCTTAAGCTCTCTCTTGTTGTCCTCTAAGATCTCCAAGATCTCCTCATCAGACATGCTCACCTTGGATGACGTGTCATCGTTGGAGCTCGGATCCTCCAGTCCAGCACCTTCTCCGTCCAGGGCCATAGTGCAAAAGCCACTGGAGCTCCTGGTGCTTCGCTAACTCCTCCGCTCAGGGCTCATAGCCATGAAGCAAAGTCCGGCGGGTCCTCCAGCGCCCTTCTTACCTCCTTTCTTGATGACGATCTCATCGTCGCTTGAGCTCGAGGAAGAGGAGGAAGAAGATGAGTCATCCTCCAGAAGGTGTTCCTGGATCTTTGCCATGAAGGCCCGCTCCCGGTGCTTGGTCTCCTTGTGGAAGCTCTTGGCGAACTTCTTGAAGTTCTTGATCCGGGAGCCCTTCCTTGGACGGTGCCTGTAGTCATTCTGCTTGTGAGGACCACCGGAGTCATGCGTCCCGCTGCTGTTGCCCTTCGTGTAGTAGGCGTTCCGCTTGGGGCAGTCAGCGACGACGTGGCCTGAATCGCCACACTCAAAGCACCCTGGCTTGGAGCCGTGCTTCTTGGGCATCCGCCTGTCATACACGCGTCGGACGCGGTTGTTGAACATGCACAGATCTTCATCTCCCAGAGTGTCTAGCTGCTCCTCTGAAATAGACAACAGAGACACAGAAGACAAAGCAAAGCTGTCACTGGAGTTAGACTTAGCACCCTCAGCTGAGGCCAAAGCCAAGCTCTTTGAACCTCCTCCCTGTGGAGTCGACCGTAGCTGTTTATCAACCTCAGAAGCTTTGAACTTGCTGAATAGTTGTGCAGTGGTGAGGGTCTCATAAGAAGCCCCCTCAACTATGGCCGAAGTTGTCGTTTCCCAGACCTTAGGATCAAGCGTATGAAGAAGCTTGAGAGCATGCTTATGGTCAGTGGGAAAATAGTCGGTAGCACTCTTGTTGGCCCGGAGCTTGTTGATGACTGACTGAAAACGGCCAAACATCTCCTCAACTGACTCCCCCGACTTCTGGGTGAAATTCTCATATTCACGCCGGTGAGTCTGAAATAGACGTGCTTTGACAGCGTTTGTACCCTCGTGGTGCTCATCGAGCCTGGCCCAGATCACATGGGCTGTCTCAAGATGACTCACTTGCTTGAACTCCTCAGTGCCGAGGCCAGCGAAAAGCAGATTGACTGCCTTGCTATTCCGCTCGAACTTGGCAATAATAATAGCATTGTCAGTCCGAGTCTCCGGAATAACCTAAGTCGCATCCTGGGTGATAGCCCATATGTCACCGCCCTGACTCAGGAGAAACGTCTTCATGCGAGTCTTCCAGTAGTCATAGCCAAGGGCTTCGAGTGACGGTGCTTTCCCGGGATTCGACATGGTCGCAAGCGGACTTAGAACCGGTTAAGGCACCTGAAAGTCCTTAACCTGGCTCCGATACCACCTGTTGGACCGAGACACGCGACCAGAGGGGGTGAATGGTCGAAACCAAAAACACACCCAAAAACAAAACCCCTCTAAACTGAGCTAAGTGTCGGCCACTTGGAGGCTATACACTTAGCAAAGCACAGCGGAAAACCACACAAAAAGTCCCACTTCAAAACGCCAACGAACATGGTGTAAGTGAGCACTCAACCCCCTGCGTCGGTTCAACCGATGTCCCTCATCGGTCGAATCACGCAGGAAAGGGGGGGAGACGAGAAAGAAAAGAGAAAAGCACCTACGGGAACAAAACACACAGCGTCGGTTCAACCGATGGTTGCGTCGGTCGAATCACGCAGAGCCAAAACACAAACGCAATGCTCCCTGCAGAGATCGACCGATGACGTCGTGGGTTAAACTGATGAAGACGTCGGAACAATGCACACAAGGAAGAAAACACAAGAGAGAAAAAGGGAACGACCGATGAGAAGGGAAATGGGGTCGTCGATCGAACCGATGCCCTTCTCTTTACACAGGCAAAAACAGGGCGAATGGCTACAGCCAAAACCCACCGATGCAAGCGTCGGTCAATCCGATGTGACCCAGAAAAACTTCCGCGAAACCCTAGATTGAACCAAAATCGAATCAAACGAACTCCAATCCTTCCCAAACTTTTAGGACACGAAATTGAATCTACAAAGAGGCTATCCCAAAAAAGAAATCCTCGAAAAGGACTCACCAACCTTGCGAATTTCAACCGGTCAAAGTGAAAGGGATGAGAGCTCAAGAACGAACGAAAAACACGTGATTCATCCCGTAGCCATACTCAAGGGGTGATTCATGGAATCAAATGGAGTATGAGGTGCGGCGGAAGAAGAATCACAAGATCCAATCACTTGGCAAACTCAAAACCACGAAAAGCCAAGGGATTGAGATCAAATCGGACAAGGAGAGAAGGGAGTGGAAATGGGGATCTGCTCAAGGACGAAATTAGCACAACTAAAAGCTTTGATTACTCCAAGAACAGAATTACACGAGAGTTCACAACCTGCCACCCTTCATCCTTCCCACTAAACTAGATCATCTAGGCTAAGGAGGGATTAACCTCTCTAACCTAGCCTCTCATGAGCATGTAAGCACTTGGTTGTCTAAGCTCTCACAAACAAACCAAGTGGGAGAGGTAACCCTAATGGGCTGCCCACCGTGGTTTATATAGGCCATGGAATAGGACCTAAAGACGACACTTAACCCTACACTTAAACTAAGCGACTCAACACCCGTAGGGGCAAAACCGGAAAGATACATCGGATATTCTCATCCAACGGCGCCCGTAGCCTCGAGTGGTTGCTTCGATCCTACGCATCCGCGGGATGTCCGCCACGCGCCGTCGGAGTCTTTTATGTCGTCTATCTTATCCAGGCCTCTACCGGCCCAAATAAGGTGGCGATGGTTTTGAGGCCCCAAACCATTCAAACCGGTGTGCCCATGAGCGTTGCTAGCCCATGAGCCCGTCCATCTCGGCGCCTTCCGAAGTAGTCGCCGAAGCTTGCCGCTTTCCCAAGTAGGTGACGGTTTTACGCCGAAACCGCCAAAGCGTCTGCCACCCATTGACGTGCACTCGGATTGGACACCACGGCCCCGGCGCTCTTCAGCCCACTGACCGCCCTCCGTGTACCTGAGTGGAACACCGGCATCCACCACGACAGGTCGTACACCCTCTTTAGGGTGGCCCCTCTTCAGAGGAGTTCATCTCCATTCACCACCCTCTTCAGGGTGGCGAGCCTTCCGTTGACAATCACTCATCATCTAGGAGCCATGAGGCCCACCCTATTCAGGATGGCTCCTCAACCGGCAGTCACAACTCCTATCTCACATCCACATCTCTTCCTCAGACGTCCTACCCGTCAGCTCGCCCCAAGATGCTCAACGATCATAACACCGCATCCTCCACACCCCCTGACTTTCCCTCTCTTTGCAATCCCTCATGTTGACATGCGGCGATGGTTAAGGTAATGGGAGTGCGAAAGAGTTACAACAGGGCATCGTGCCTAGGAACACCACATGTGGAAGTGAGGAGGTTGTGGCTAGAGCTCCAAGTACAACCAGCAACGGCAACTGCACAGAAGGGGAGGAGAGCCTCAGTGACCGCAGCTCGCGCCTCGCCATGGTCACTGCCTCGCTGGTGTTGAGAGGGAAGAGGATGCTGGTGTTGAGAGGGAAGGGGAGGAGAGCTATGTGGGAGAGGGGGAGACTAGAGAAGAGGAGGTAGCTCGGGTGCCATCCTATGACCGCCGGAAAGGCATGGAGCAGGCGGGTGTCCCCTGTGGCCATGGGCAGATGATGGCACAACCACGGTATGTAGGAGGTCATGCTACTGCTCCTCTAAGTCAATGAATGCCTGCGCAAATCCTCGTGTCGCCATTCGAGCGGGGAGGAGTCTGGAGATTGCAGGTATGGGAAGGGGGACTATTGCTGGGATGAGGACTGGATCACTAGAGTCACTGCTCGCGCAGGAGGATGAAGACTTTGTGACTTATCCATTTTATTAAAGTCAACACAGCAGCTATTTGTTTATTCTTTAGCTGTTTATTTTTACAGTTTAATCCACATTGAAAACTATATGATTAACTATATATATTTTTCATTTTTTGGACTTTAGACAAAGGAAGCTTTATTTCACGATGAAATAATGTTCTGGCCTCTGCACTGAAATGTGCACTCAGCCAACAAAGATAAAAAAAGAAGAAAGAAATCTGGAAAGCATTAGGCATTCTAGAGTTACAAATCAACATACAACTCAAACCACGAAACAGCCTGAACCCAACTACAGAGAAAGCTTGATGCAGCTGCACATATTTTGACATACCACGAAGTGAGATGGTCAAGCTCCACAAAACTCCGTCGTCCTCCCCAAAAGAAGTAGATGAATAGTTCACCTGAAGCATCTCACAAATCTCTGAAACCCACCTTCTTCACCAACCAGCCACAAGTTCGACATCCACAAACAATGATGAATACAGTAGACTAGAACACTAGCATTGCATTGAGTTGTAGTTGAGCTTTTTGTTTCCACTAAACACCCACAAACAGGAACCCCCTTCTCCTCCAAAGCACATAACTAACCACCATCCAAAAAAGTATACTCTTGATGACCATTGGTACACAATAGTCTGCTAGAGTAACGTCCATCTAGAGATACGATGATAAACTGCACCGTAGTCTCTCCTCCAAAAGGATAGGTTTTTAACCTGGAGACCGGTGTAGGAGGCAAAGAAGACTCCATGGCGATGCTTTCAATGAGGGTAAAGACGTCCACAGACGCCGCCATCGTCAAAAGTCATGTTTTCCCAGCCATACACCACACTTCTGGCAACGAACATCAAATTGAGCTCAATCATTGGGTGAACTCGATGCGCTGCGTGCCGGCGCTGGGGTGGTGGCTGATTGCTGTCGGCATCTTCTGCTCTGCCTTCACCTCCTCCTGCTTGTTTGGCTCCGCGTCGCTCTTATGGTTTTAAATATAGCGGGCTAAGGGGTTTAGTGGCGTGCTTCTCAAAACGACAAATAGCGGACTATATCGGGATATAGCGGGCTAAATGATGCTATAGCGCATGGCTTTTCCCTTCCAAAACAGCTATAGCGGGCTATAGCAGAGGCTATAGCCGGCTCTTTAAAACCTTCTCGCTCTGCTCGCTCAAATGTCTGGTACTCTGGTATACACAGTATGTATACCTTGCTGACTTGCTGTCTGTACATCAAATCATCAATACATAGTAATCCATGCATCTTAATTTTAACCTGGATCGTATACACTAGAACCCACGGCGCAGCGTTGCCGCGCCTTCTCATTTGAGAGACCCAATTTTGTTTATAAATTGTGGGATTAGAATTGTCTTTTTATGCTTGCTGGTCATATAATATTATGACATACGTTGTGTGATTAATCAAAAAGAAGATCATATCTAGTGCATGCCGGATAGTCTGATCGAGAACTATAAATAGCAAATTAAATCTTTGAATGATCGCAAAGTTTCTAGTATTTTGTGGTCGTGATTTATGATCTAGAATAGATATGTGGAATCGTAATTCCTTATAAATTTGATAAACGCGACTGCCTAAGGATCACACATCACACATGACACATAGATTGAAGATATGTTGGCTAGCTATTATCAATAATTACATTGAAATTTTTGGATTGCTTCCAATCCGATCCAGCATCATCTACTGCTTGTCATCGGCTGTGGCTTCCTGAGATATGCAAACACCATGCATGGGGTTCAGGGATGCTGAGCATACAAAATTGTGCCTAGTGTGTCTTCAGTGAAGGAATTTACCTGCCCATGAGGTGAACACATGCATCAATATCCAGTTAAGAGTTGCAATTGTTTTGCTATCTCTGGTCTTAAGTCCTAAAAAATGCTACTGTACTCAAGTTGCCCAGATTTTCTAAATCTGCAATAAATGCATATACAGGGTTATATAATTTTCAGCAAAGCTAAGATAGCACCTGTGTTCTTGGAATCTCAAATTAGTGTTGCAGTTAACACTCGGGGTGAAAACTTCAAATTATTTTCCATGGACAATATAACAAATACATGGTGTGCGTTGCGCAAAGAGTACATAGTAAACCCAGGGCAAGATCTCAATCCTGAAATCAGTCTTGCCTAGATTATTGATGGTTGAATCCAGTTGCAGCAGTCCAGCGCCCCGGCGCCAGCAGCATACCTGCTTGAGAGCTTGCGCTGGAGAGTAGCTAGCAACCCAGAAGAGTAGCAGGAGTCTCTGCCTCTACCTTCTATCTTCTCATGGCTCGAGGTCGCCCACAAGACCACAACAAGGTGTGCGTTCAGTGATTCAGATGGGAAGCTGTAGAGGAAGATGAAGAGGCGGGCATGCGGTAGGCGACGGGCCTGACCGCCCGGCCGGTGATGATGGAGAGGGAGAGACGGGCCGAGGCGTGGGAAAGGAAGGGAAGAGAAGCGCCAGGAGAGTGTACCTGTGGGGCAGTAGAGGGAGACGGAGAGGCGGATCGGAGGCGGCGCCGTCGTGCTGTGGGCCGTGGTTGTCGCTCCGGCAAGGCCGGTTGGCCTGGGCTTGTCGTCTGCTGATGGAGGTCGCCGCTTCGTGGGCGCGGCAAAGAAGACGCAACTTTTCCTTGCCATCGTTGTGGCTTCGGTCACTGATGACCCCGTGGACCTGCTCTTCAGGGGCGAGCGTGGTGCCGGCAAGGCAAGGGCGATGTCGACGCGAGGCGCCGCCACCGGATCTCCACACGCAGTATCTAATCGGCGGGCGCTATGCCGTCCACGCGAGGATCTCCGGCGCTGCGCCATCAAGGCCGCCGCCGTCGACGAGTACCGTGCGCCTCCTCTATGAACAGCCGCCCCAGCCTACCCCTCACCCGCGCGGCTCCGCGGCCGCCGGAGTAGGTTGCGCTGCACACCCATGGCCGCCGTGGACACTAGCCGCCGGCGCCGCCTCACCCGAACACCGGGTAGAAGGGCCTGATCCAGCCGGCCGCGTGTCGGCCAGCGCGGCGGTGCCTGCGGAAGAGGCGCCGATGAGGCCATCGTTCAGCTGAGCCCGGGGGCCCGGCGTCCGCATGGGTAGTGGCGGCGGCCTCGCTCGCTCGAAGGGCCGCGAACCCGGCCAAGAGCCCAAGAACGACGGTCAGATGATAACCTTCCCTGATATCCAACGGTGAGAAATTTAGGTCGACGTGGCCCAATGCTAGCTTGAGGGAGTGGCGTGACTTTCGTATCTGTTGGGCTTCAGTGACCGGCGTACATGGGCGAACGACCGGTGTGTGGACGCTGCTGTCGTCGACGCTCTGCTTCCTCTGCGCCTTCAACCTACGCAGCAAGCCGCTGTACGCGGCCACCTTCCTGTCCTTCCTCTACGCCATCGCCTACCTTGCCATGCAGTGCCTGCTGTACCACACAATCCATTTTGCACAATCTCATCCCCTTCATCTTCGTCGCAGGTTAATTAAACATATATCATCATCAGGTCACACAAGCTCGTTGGTTTTCATGACCTCCGACTGATAGCTTTTGTTTAACCTGCTTTTTCCGTTCTCAAATGCAGGGACGTCCATGGTTTGGATGCTGCTTCAGTGGAACTCCGATGGTGGCCATGGACGCCATCCCCGTGAGGCTACCAAGCATCCGTGATCCTGGCCTGTTTTTTTCCCCAGTCAGTGCAATAACGGGCGTCTCCTCTGTAGTACGTACTTCTTAATGTAATCATTATGTAACGTCATGAAACTTTGCTGGGTCTCACAGTGTGACAGTAATGGAGATTCCATTATGCCTCAATTCATGCATGTGATGATGAAACGTACGTGCAAGGAAATCGGTTGTAATATCTATTATATAAATATTTGAAGAGCAAAAGAAGTCACTATGTTCGCCGAGAGGGCTTAGAAATTCCCACATTAATCGTAAAAAAGAAAAAAACCCTCTACCGTCGGATTTTATGAAGATCTAACGGTCTACATTAAACCATATTAAATATAAAAAGCAAAAGGCTCAACCGTTAGATTTTATAAACATCTAACGGTCTATATTAACCCGATAAAAAAAACCTCAGTCATAGAAATCATAGAAACCGTCGGATTTTATGAAGATCAAACGGTCTATATTAAACCATATTAAATATAAAAAAAGGAAAAAGCCCAACCGTTGGATATTATGAACATCCAATGGTTTATATTAAACTGTATCAAATATTAATGAATATCTCACAACCTATGATACATTTAATTCTTATTAGATCAATTTAAATATTTTGTATCACTAAACAAATAACAAAAAGAGAGTGACAAATCGTCAACCATATGTTGAAGCTTCGGTCAAATAATATGTCGCTCTTTGTCCCGTGGGTGTATATTACGTCTAATAATATATCACAAATAGAACAACAATAAAATGTATAAAAAAAGAAAATTATCATAACAAATACTAGATACCCGCGCTATTTGCGCGGGTCACCTCGCTAGTGTTGCAGATTTGAGTTCACCATTGGATAGCTCTCGTCGAAACGATAAAAATTTGAATATATAATTTACCGAAACGGAGCTATGGTGGCAAAAAAATCAGGATAATAGTACCATCAGACAATTCAATGGTTATCATCTTATCCTATGCCAATAGAAAGTTCTGAGCTTAAATTCGAGTGCCAACAGATTATATGATATTCGAAACTTTTGTCCGTGTCACTGCCTCACTGGATGACTGGATTTTCTAGTGTTTAGATAAGTTTATTTAATGATTCAATTCGATGTCTGTAGAATGTCTGGACAATGATTCGTCGTCATCGGATGATCTGATGATGGAGTTCCGATGCACTAGATTATACAGTGAGGGCTAAATTTCTATAGTTTCATGATTTATATATATCTACTACTTTATCCTTAAATATATGACGTTGGACAGTAACTGAACCCACTGAAAATAACTATTTTCAGCGGTTTCTAGCCGCCGACTTTTACATAATGAAAAGAAAGCTTAGGCGGAAAAATGCTGAAAACAACACTATTTTCAGTGGCCAGACCAGGCCGCTGAAAACATGGGCCATTGACAAATTTCGGCGGCCATACAAAAGTCTTTGTATATCTCAAATGTTACCAAACTCAAGTTCATTAATATGTCCACATCTAAACAATGAAAGCCTTATTTTCACTCATCCTGAAAGTCACATAGGTCTTGGCTCATTTGAGTTATGCTCGCTACCACCTTAGGCGAAGAGGTTGTTCACAAGATCCGTGTGTCGTCAAATTTTCATGGAATAAAGAATAAGACAAGTCTACTGCTTCAAAGAAAGGATCTTATGATAGTCAATATGGGCCCTCAGCACCCATCAATGCACGGTGTTCTTCGACTGATCGTTACTCTCGATGGTGAAGATGTTATTGATTGCAAACCTATATTAAACCAAAATTCTAGCAAATAGGAAACGACACAATCAACCAATAAAATATGGAAAAAGTATAGATAACCCCCTGAACTATATGAGGTTGGATACTTCACCCCCTCAACAAAAAATTGGTATAGAAGACACCTTAAACTATCGAAAACCGGATAAAACACCCCCCGAGGCGGTTTTGGAGGGTGGTTTGCTGATGTGGAACTCGGTTTCGACAACATGGACTCCTGGTTTGCTGATTAGTGTACACCGTGGCATTGGGCCCATGGGTCAGCCCCTCAACTCTCCCTTTTCTTCCCCACACCGCCCCTCTGCTCCGGTTCATGCCGCCGCCGCCATCAATGGAGCCCGCACCCACCCTCCCCTCACCCTCTCCCATGGATGATGACGGTTCCTCCCAAGCGGCATCCACACCACCGCGGCGTCCGCCCGTCCCCATCTGTCCGCTCCCGCGCCTTCCCCACGCTCGCATTCGTGCCGTCCACGGCCACCATCGCGCCCGCCCTCGCCGACTTCGTCTCCCGCGCCGCTGCCTAGCTCCGGTGGCCAAGGAGAAGAGCGGGGCGAGGATCCCTGAGGCCAAGCGGTGGTCATCGCCGATAGGGTCGATCCTCGCCGTCGTTGTCGTGGTCGCCATCGTCTATGGCGTGGTGCTGTAGTGGCAGTGCCAGAGGCGGTGCGCTGCCACGGCCGGCGATGATGACAAGGAGTCGTCCGCCAAGGAGAAGAGCGGGCTTGGACGGGCATGGGCAGGCGGACGACGCGGCGGTGGCCATGGACGGCGCGGGCGTGGAAGTGGCTCGTGACACAGACAAGTCGGATGCGGATGAGCGAACATCGGCGCAGGAGTGGGGGGCTTCGACTCCGACGAAGGAAGGGCGGGGAGGGGTTCACTTGGGAGGCGCTGTCTTCATCCATGGGAGAGGGCGAGAGGAGGGGGGCACGGGCTCCATTGACGGCGGCCGCGGCATGAACTAGAGCAGAGGGCGGTGTGGGGAAGAAAAGGGGGAGTTGAGGGGCTGACGGTGGGCCCAATGCCATGGTAGACACTAATCAGCAAACCAGGAGTCCACGTCACCGAAACCAGGTTCCACGTTAGCAAACCGCCCTACAAAACCTCCTCGGGGGTGTTTTATCCGGTTTTCGATGGTTTAAGGTGTCTTCTATACCAATTTTTTGTTGAGGGGGTGAAGTATCCAACCCGGTATAGTTCAGGGGGTTATCTATACTTTTTCCAATAAAATATAGATATGTAACAACACTGAAAAATATTGAAACAGAAATGGACCTCCTCTCCAGGTTGTCCTATCCTACCTCTGCTAGCAGGGGTGTTTGGTAAATATTCAGCGGATGAATTCACAATCCCTATTGTACATAAGTTGAGTAAGTTTGGCAAAAGTTAAACAACATTAGTCAAAATTGAGCAAGTTCGGCTACCCACAAACTAAATCTAGATAGCTAAACTTAATCATATTTATATAATATTGAGTAGCTTTATTTACATTGAGCAAACTACTAAGGTATATAATAGCACAAATTAGCCTTCATTTATCAAATTTAGCTAAGTCTGAGCATTTTAGGATACACTGAAATCAGCCAAAGTTAAGTTTAACTAAAGTTATATAAGTTTGACTAAAGTTTGGCTACCATCAACTAGAGCTAGCTAAAGTTGAGCAACTTCATCTACATGAGGTGCAATAGAAGGCATCCGAGCATACATTCCCCAGTACTGTGGTGGTTCTGGTGGCGGCGCCATTCTGGAAAGACACTTGTCTGCCCCTGCTGCTAAAACATTGCCTACAAAATGCAATGGCATATGTGGGTCTGGCTTAGGCGCACCGGAGCTGAAGCGTGAATACGGACGAAGCAGATTCGTGGGCTAGCTGCCGCGTATTCACACTCGCTCAAACTACGCGCTATTCATCTCTACCAACCATCGTCGCTCACTGTCTAGATGAAGTTAAAACAAACCAGCAAAAACAAACATGGATCGGATCACCTCATCGAACTTGATCACAACACCCCATGACCGGCCATGCATGTATATATGCATGCAGCCGCTGACTTTTCCAGAGCTGGAGGAGCTGGACAGTAGTGCAACTAGCTGGACTGACACTGACATACATGTAGATGTACTGTAGTACCCGTGTGGCCGTGAGCCCGTGTACATATATATACCAGTCAACAGCCCATATGGAGATTCTGCGACGATTATGCTTCTCGTTAATTTTATTTGTGCTACAGAAGTATACGGCGGCCGAGATGCTGATTGTAGCAGAAGCTTCCGATGGTTCTGCCTATGCACCGGCATCCTTCACGCTAGGAGCGAGGTTTCAGCTAACTAGGCTTCTACTAGAAGCTAACGTAGCTCATCAAGAAGCTCGACTTGCCCCCCTACCTACACACTACTACTGTTTTCTATCGATTCGATGCACACGGCATTAACCATGCTTCCGTTCATGAATTGGTTTAGATAAGATGAGTGGCCCCCAAGTTAATTAAAGTAAAAAATCAAACTAGGGCCGGTTGGCTTGTCTTGGCTGGCTGGCGCTGCGGCTGGCTGCTTAGCATGTTGACGCTACAGTAGATTTTTTGTGGTTGGATGCTAGCGACAACAATAGCCAGCCGCAAAGCCAAGCCAAGCAAACACTGCCGATGGACATATGATGTGACGTGGCATCACTGGACAGAGATCGATTGTCAGACGACGCATATGTGCCTGCTGCCCCCAACCGGCCGATCGGCAGTTTTTTAGTCAAGCTCATGCTCATGGCCTCATCTGGGTTTTGCTTTGCTGTGCGATGCGATCCACAAGTATGCACACGCCTAGCCTAGCTTGACGATCCCTTCATTCGCTCTGCTTGCTTTGCAGGGATGGAATTTGGAAGGAAGAGGAAACAATTGCGTCAAGTCTCTTCAGACTGGTGTGGTTGACTGTTGATGATTACTACTCCTATACCACCGAGTTGTGGATCCGTACGTATGTGTGGTGGTGGTGGAGTCAAAGCGGAGCGGTCGAACCGCCGCAGTGCCGAGCATAGGCGGAGGGGCCCACCTGTCATAGGCCACGTCATTGTTGTGGAATCCGGTGCCACGTTAGCTAACGGGTCTGCCCTATGTCCGTTTGGAGACCCAAACATAGTTTAGAGACTAGGATGGTCACTTTGAGACTTTAGGGACCGAGATATATATGAATAATAAGAAAACCATGATGGATAAAAATAAGGCATATCAAAATAAAATCCACATGGCGTAGGCATAAATAAATTATATGGAGAAAACCGCTATGGCATATGAGAATTATTCCATTGCCGATTCCTACCAATAAATCTTTTCTTCGGAGATGAATTTGATTGTTTGGATTTATTAGGCCACTCAGCACCTTTGGCATCACTTTGGCAACTAGCCCGAAGCTCTCCACACTTCGGCTTTTGCTTTTGTGTTTTATAGCCTTTAGCTTCATTGGTTTTTAAAACATCAACTTTAGGATTCTTTAGTTTAATCATCTTTGGTTTAGATTTAACCTCAGAACTGTTAGCAGAATCGGCTTTTCTAGCTCCCAGAGCCGAATCATTTGATTTAGGCAGATCACAAATAGGATTTGAAATTTACGACTGCTGCCCCCTGAGCACACAAATACTAGATTTAATTTCTACGTTTTTATCGGAGGACATCTGATTTTTATTTAATTCGGCTGGAGGCTGCCGAATTGGTTTTTGGCCAATCGGATTAGTAACTGGCCTATCGCTGGCACTAGCAACTTTTGCATCTAAATTTGAAGAAATAATGGCACTAGATGAGGCATCAGGTATGCCGGTATTGGAAAGGAGATAATCAGGTACCTTTTTGATTATGGTCACCCCTCCTTGTCGGTTCTTGGTGTAGCAGGAGAGGAGGCACTTCAATTCTTCTTCTCTACGTTGCTTCCTACGCCTCGCTTCCTCTTGAGCTTGCTTACTTGAACTCTCCTAGAATTGACGCCAAACATGTTCGGGGATACCTTCAGGTCTTGGTGTGATGTTGTTGTCAGTGGTGATGTCACTTGAATTACCGGCCATGGCAGCCGATATCCTTGTTCCCCAACGGAGTCGCCAAAAGTATGTTGGCACCTGTCCTGGCTAAATACCACAAACGTGTAGTCCTTCGATACAGCGAGCAGACGCTTCGGGAAAAATCAGCAGGCGGCGGACAGTCCGGTAGTGCCGGATAGTCCGGCGATGTGCGCCGGACAGCAGTCCGGTGAGCCCTTGGGAGCTCTCGGGTAGACCTAGATCCAATCTCTTGGGAGGAACCCCGTCGGGGAGAAGAGATCGTAGGGTTGCTCTAGGATCGGCAGGCTACCTAGAACGCCTCCATGTCGCCTTCGAGACGCTAGGAGAAAAGCATAGGAGATTGGAAAAGTAGGGCAAAGGGATAAAAGAGAAAAAACGATAAAGTAGATTGATTTGGTTCGATTGGATGCCCTCAATCGGCCATGACCCTTCATATTTATAGGGAGGGATGGTCTTACCCCTTGTATAAGTCGAGATCTAATCAAATCCCATGAAATCAGCATATCCCTACCGGCACGCATCTACTAGATAGTCCGGTAGCGCCGGACTATCCGGCCCAGCCCACCGGACTATCCGGTGACAACATTCATCTTATTTAAACAAATCTTATAATTATTATAATTTATTTTTCTGTGATTTAACTTACCATATAATATACGTTACGTATGAGTTGGGGCTTTTCCATATTTTTATAATTTATTTATATAAGATGAATAGTCAAAAGTTGTGTAAAAAAAGTTAAATGAGCTGTAAATTAGAATGGAAGGAGTACATATCTTGGAAGAGGATCCAACCAAACAAATGGCTGAAAGGAACTTAGCTCGACTAATTTTGCTGACTCGTATGCACACATTACAGCAGCGGGGGCAATAGAAACCTCAAAGGAGGTAAAGTGAGACAACAAATAAACTTCACTCTCATTAAACATAACTCCACCCTGGAGACAAGTCATAAGTGTCCGAGCTGATAATATCAGCCAAAACTTGTTGAGTCTGTTTCTGACCACAACCTTTGTTATGCCTCGACCCAGAGCAGCAAGAACTCTGTTAGGAAGACATCCCTCACCTGGAGCAACATAGAGCATCATGCACTACATTGAGTGATCGAGTCTCGTCGATCCAGCCATGAGCCACCACTGAATCACTAGAATTAACAGTGATGACAAATGCCCCACAGTGTGCATTTCTTGTCTCTACAGAGAACCACGACCTGCTACCACCGAATCGCGCCAGAAATGGCAAAAATGCAACATTTGCATTTCTTGTCTTTTCAAAGAACCACGAACAAAAATTCATTTGATTTGCCCATGCATGATCAGGCCAAATGATGGTTAGCAAGATCTTAGAAAACTACTATGTATCTAAAACCATGATTTTCTCAATCTACAATATTTTTGGAGTATTGGTCTGGACCAAAGTTTTCATTCACTGCACGAAGCAGTGCCTCCATCGCATGCAACCACAGTTCTCCATTATCGTCGCCGGACGCGGCGTAGGCAGGGGCCACCGGCGTCGCGTCGCGAGAGGCCATCAGGAGGAGAGGGCAAGGTGACCGCACTGCATGCAGGAGGCCACCGGCGCCTTTCACAACCTCCTGGGAAAGCAGAAGCCGCGCTGAACCTAGCCTAGCGACGCGCGTGGCCAAAGCCCGTCGTGGAATTGGAGCTCGAGTTCCTGGTGGCTGTCGGCGGGGGACTGGAGCCAGCCGTACGTCCAGCGTCGTCGTGATAGTGGTACTCTTGGCTCTTGCAGCGAAGGTGGCTCTCGCTCGGTGATGGAGAACTGGAGAAGCGGCGGCCACCGGCCGGGGCCCGAGTGCGTGAAGAAGATGCTGGAGATCAATAGCTAGTTAGGATGCTCCGGCCGTCTGGCTGGTCGTGTCGTGGAGGTCGAGGTTGAGAGGAGCGGAGCGCCACGCCGCCACCGGGAGGAGAGGACCTGCGTGCATTCACCGTCTTTGGTACGGTGGGGAGAAGCGACACGACGACGCCAACACTCGCCGAGGATGTCGTTAGCCTTTGCTGTTCTCCTCTTCGTGGGTCCGGTGACCGCTGCCATTGGATCATGGCGACGCGGCGGCGGCGGCTGGTGGTGGAGCTGGAGCTGGAGCCTCCTCACAGCGAAGTTTCCTCCAATTATATTAGATGCACATGCACCTGTACGCTGTCATGGTCGTAGCCACAGAAGCTTTGAGTTCAGCGCAGCCTGCACCTCCCTCTCCCTGTAAGACGAGATGGAAAAGCTTCTGATTCAGCACTTCTATAATGCTCGGCTTTTAATCTTCTAGAAGCTCTAGGAAAAAGAATCTCGGCTATCTTCCTCTAAATAATCGATCGATCGTTGTAGACTGCTAATCGATCCGATCTTGGTTCGCATATACCAATCCTAGCTACCCCGATCCATGTCCGAATGAATCCGAGAGGACGTAACAACGGACGGAGACGTACGTCCGGCGGCTCGATCGATCCACCGTTACTTGCCCACCCACCCATATATAAATACACACGCGATACGATTATCAACGGAAGGCTCCTGGAGATGATGAGTGATTATCAACGGAAGGCTCGCCACCCTGAAGAGGGTGGTGAATGGGAGCTCGCCACCCTGAAGAGGGTGGTGAATGGAGAAGTCCCCTTGAGTATGGCTGCGGGATGAATCACGTGTTCTTCGTTCGTTCTTGAGCTCCTTTCCCCTTTTCTTTGGCCAATTGAAATTCACAAGATTGGTGAGTCCTTTTCGAGGATTTCTTCTTGGGATAGCCTCCTTGTGAATTCAATTGAGTTCTCTCAAAGTTTGGGGTGGATTGGAGTTCTTTTGATTTGGTTTCGTTTGGATCTTGTGGCTTGCAGGCTATGCACGGGCTATCTGCGTGCGCTGGGTCGGACAGTCCGACCCTAGCGAGCGGACAGTCTAGCTGCGCGGTGCGCTGCTGCGTGTCCTAGGGTTTACTGTTCTGTTTGTCCGACCAGTTGCTGAAGCACCAGTCGGACAGTCCGACCCGTGCCTTCGCTGTAGCAGCGTGTGAGGATCCGCTCTGTCTCTTTGCCCGACCCGATGGATCGGACAGTGCGACCAACTGTGGTGTGGTGCGGTGTTTTTGCCAGCGCTGCTAGATTTGTCCGACCCGTTCATTTTTGAATCTGTCGGACTGTCCGGTCTGTTGTGCTGTGTGCGCTCTCGGTGTTTTCCCCAGTAGAGTGGACCGGACTGTCCGACCCTTTGGTCCGGACTGTCCGACCCCCTCTGCTAGGGTTCTGAGTGCTCTCTTGCGCCTTTCTCTTTGGTGTTTTGAAGAGGGACTCTTTAGTGTGTGTTTCTGCTATGTTTTGTCAAGTGTGTAGCCTTTCAGTGGCCGACACTTAATGGTTCTTGAGAGGGGAGTTTTTGGGGTTTCGTTTTTAGTTTTCGACCATTCACCCCCCCCCCCTCTGGTCGCGTGTCTCAGTCCAACAAGTTGTATCGGAGTGAGGTTACGGACTTTTCTGTGCCTTAACTGGTTCTAAGTCCTCTTGCGACCATGGCGCATCCTGGCAAAGCCCCATCGCTGGAAGTCCTTGGCTACAATTATTGGAAGACGCGCATGAAAGCGTATCTGTTGAGCCAAGGTAGCGAAATATGGGATATTACCCAGAATGCTGCCTATGTGATTCCCGAGCAGCGTACTACACCTCTTCAGGTGGACCAATACAATGCAAACAACAAGGCAGTCAACATGTTGTTTGCTGCTGTTGGGGATGCTGAGTTCCAGCGGGTGTGCCATCTTACGACGGCACATGAGATCTGGACTACCCTCGCAGATCACCTTGAGGGGACAGCCCAGGTCAAGGCCAGTTTGTTTCAGACTCACCGGCGTGAATATGAGAATTTCACCCAGAAGCCGGGGGAGTCGGTTGCGGAGATGTTTGATCATTTTCAATCGATCTTTAACAAGCTCCGGGCCAACAAGAGCCTCACAGATCACCTTCCCACTAACCATGAGCAGGCTCTCAAGCTTCTGCATACACTTGATCCTAAGGTCTGGGAAACAACAGCTTCGGCCATAGTTGAGGGGTCGTCTTATGACACCCTAACTCTAGCGCAACTTCACAGCAAGCTCAAAGCTTCAGAAGTTGATAAACAGCTACGGTCGACTCCACAGGGAGGAGGTTCAAAGAGCTTGGCTCTGGCCTCAGCAGAAGGTGCTTGTGCTAACCCAGTGATAGCTTTGCTTTGTCTTCTGTGTCTTTGTTGTCGATTTCAGAGGAGCAGCTGGACACTCTGGGAGATGAAGATCTATGCCTGTTGAACAACCACGTCTGATGCGTGTATGACAGGCGGATGGCCAAGAAGCACGGCTCCAAGCCTGGGTGCTTTGAGTGTGGCGATCCAGGCCACTTCATCGCCGACTGCCCCAAGCGGAACACCTACTACATGAAGGGCAACGGCAGTGGCACGCACGACTCCGGCGGCTTCCACAAGCAGAACGACTACAAACGCCATCCAAGGAAGGGCTCCTGGGTCAAGAACTTCAAGAAGTTCGCCAAGAGCTTCCACAAGGAGACCAAGCACCGGGAGCGGGCCTTCATGGCGAAGGTCCAAGAACACCTTCTGGACGACGACTCGTCTTCTTCCTCCTCTTCCTTGAGCTCAAGTGACGACGAGGTCGTCATCAAGAAAGGAGGAAAGAAGGATGTTGGAGGACCTGCCGGACTTTGCTGCATGGCGACAATCCCCAAGCGGAGGAGTCGGTCAAGCACCAGTCTCTCCAGTGGCTTTTGCACCATGGCCCTGGATGGAGAAGATGCCGGACGTGAGGATCCGGGCTCCATCGACGACACGGCCTCCGAGGTGAGCATCTCTGACGAGGAGATCTTGGCTATCTTAGAGGATAACAAGAGAGAGAGCTCAAGCGTTATGCCAAGATCACCAAGAAGACCTTTGAGGCCTATGAGAGAGTGTCTGCCGAGCTTGTCATTGCAAATGACAAGATTGCAGCTTTGAGTGCCCAACCTCCTGAGTCTAGCCCTGTGCCTGAGTGTGAGAGCTGCTTAGCTGTGATGGCTGACTTGGGTGAGTTGAAGTACAAGCATGAGAAGCTGGTGGATGAAAGGGATGCTTTTCGTGCAAACCTTGAAGCCACCAAGAAGGAACTCCTAGCTGCCCAAGCACCCACAGTTTCCGATGTTGAGCCCTGTGACACCTGCCCCAACCTTAAGAGTGAGCTTGAGCGAGCCGAGAACCAGTGTGAGGCACAGGTGATGGACCTTGAGGTGCTTAGTGCAGAGCTGAAGGAGTTGCGTGCACGTCCCACTTTGCTTGGAGCGTGTAAGGTGTGTCCTACGCTCAGGGAAGAGCTGAAGAAGTGGAATGCCCCTTCCCGCACTTGTGAGGATTGCCTTTCCTACATGATGGAGCTAGCTGGGTGCAAAGCCCAAATTGTGCGTTTAGAGAAGTGACCTAGCCATCCTAGTGAGGAGTGTGATGCTTGTGCTGTTCAGGCGGTCTTGCTTTCTGACCTGAGAGAGGAGAAGGAGAACTCCGTTTCAGAGAACTTTTACCTCAGGCAGATCTTGAGTTGGGTTTCAGCCAGGGAGCCTCAGCTGGGCATGATGATCCAGCAGTTTAAGAAGGAGGATGGTTTTGGTTTGGGGTACAAGTATTCCCAGGCCGATTTCAAGAGTGTGCTTGGCAAGGCGTTGGAGTGGAGCAAGCTTACCCCTGAGCAGCACTTTCCTAAGACCCACAACACCCAGTCCTTCCAAGCCGACCAACCGAAGGATGGCGTCTTTGATGAGCCTCCTATGGTTCTTCTTAAGAAGCCAGTCTGGGTTCCCAAGCCTAAGGGAGTCCAGAACCCTCTTGACTTCCTTCCAGGGACTTCCAAGGCCAAGCCCAAGGCTAAACCCAAGGCCACCAATCCCAAGGCTAATCAGCCTAAGCCTCCACCACCAGCTCCTAAGCCCCAGCCTCAACCTAAGCTTTGGCCTGAGACCTTTGTGTGTGACTACTGTCACAAGCAGAGTCACCTTGAGGAGTTTTGCTTCTGGAGGAAGTGGGCAGAGAGGATGGAGAAGTCCTGGAGGAACAAGGACCAGTTCCACTAGGATGGCAGTGGACCTGCTTTACCTCAGTGCGCGGAAGGGCTAGACAGCCGGGCGCGTCGTGTAGGTGGTGGTAGTGGAGACGACTTTGGGCGTCGTGTTCCTGTTGGTGGTTTCTGTTCTCAGGCTCCAGGACATCGTTTTGGATACGATTTTGGTCCTCCGAGCTTTGAGTTTGAGCATGCGCGGTTTGAGAGAGATCCGTGTTTTGGTTCTGAGCTTTTACTTCATTTGCACCTGCTTTTTACCCTACCAATGAGCAGATGGCACGGCACTGGTTTTCGACTCACCCCAGTGTCGGACCATTTGCTCATCCATTTGACCGTTGATTTTTGCAGAAATGAGGTCTGGAGAATGTTTGGATCGTCGACTCGGGCTGCTCCAGGCACATGACGGGGCAGCGCAGATGGTTCTCCAGCCTCACCCCGACGGACGGCAAGGACTACATCACGTTCGGGGACAAAGGTAGAGGTAAGGTTGTGGGTGTTGGCTCTGTTGTGGTTTCTGAGAGATTTTCCCTGAGGGAGGTTACTTTTGTTTCGAAGCTTGGCTTCAATTTGCTTTCTGTTCGGCAACTTCTCGATGAGGGGATGGAGGTGCGTTTAAGAAGGGTTGTTCTCATGTTTTAGATGTAAAGGGAGAGTTGGTCTGTAAGATCAAGCCGTTTGGTCGTATCTTTCAGGCTGATTTCTCTCTATCCTCTGGCCCTTCGCGTTGCCTCGTTGGTTCTGATCCTTCTCCTTCTGTTGGTTCTTTTGAGCTCTGGAAGTGGCATAGGATGCTTGGCCATCTGAGTTTTGGTCTCCTTGTGAGGTTGAGCTCTATGGGCCTAATCCGAGGATTGCCCAAGCTCAAGTTAGAGAAGGATTTGGTTTGTCATCCATGCCGCCATGGGAAGATGGTTGCTGCTTCTCACACACCTGTTAATCAGGTGATGACTTCGTACCCGAACGAGCTTTTACATATGGACACAGTGGGTCCTGCTCGGGTTCGGTCGGTCGGTGGGAAGTGGTATGTGTTAGTGGTGGTGGATGATTTTTCTCGGTTCTCGTGGGTGTTCTTTCTTGAGTCGAAGGATGAAGCTTTCGGTTTTGTTCACGATCTGGTCTTGAGGTTGAACAACGAGAGTAATGGCCGTGTCAGGGCTATTCGTTCCGATAATGGAACTGAGTTCAGGAACTCTCGTATGGACAACTTCTGCAGTGACCATGGTCTGGACCATTAGATTTCTTCACCATATACTCCCCCGCAGAACGGCGCTGTGGAACGCAAGAACTGCATGCTTGTTAAGATGGCAAGGACGATGCTCGATGAGCACAGGACTCCTTGCCGATTTTGTGCTGAGGCAGTGAACACGGCCTGCTATGTCTCCAACCGCATTTTTCTCCGAGCTTACATAGGTAAGACCTCGTATGAGCTGCGGTATGGTAGACAGCCCAAAGTGAGCCATCTGCGAGCGTTTGGCTGCAGATGTTTTGTGCTCAAGAAGGGGAAGCATATGGACAAGTTTGAGTCTCACTGCTCGGATGGTGTCTTTCTTGGTTACACCTTGAACTCGAGAGGGTTTCGAGTGTGGAACCTTGACACCAAACAAGTGGTAGAGACTTGTGAGGTTTCCTTTGATGAATCTATGTCTTGTACAACCCCTGTCTTTGAGCTTTCAGGTGATGAGGTCGAGGGCGAATCCATTTTTGAAGATGATGAAGGCCCTGAAGATGGTGATGGTGGGACTACTGCGCGTGCTGCAGATCCCACACCCTCTGAGACGAGCGATGATGAAGATGCACCTCCGATCACGAGTACAACTACGATTGACGTGCCCTCTACCTCAGGGGGGGCTGCTGTGGACGCAGGGGAGGTGATCTCCCGGGTGACTGGTTTCCGGGCGGTCCAGCGGGATCACCCACCGGATAGGATCATTGGCGACATCAGCACAAGGACTTTGAGGTCCCAAACAGGTTCCGTGGCCTTCTTTACCCATTTCGGTTTTGTTGCTGATTTCGAACCCAAAGATGTTGGTCACGCTTTGTCGAATGATTTCTGGGTCAATGCCATTCATGAAGAGTTGGAAAATTTTGATAGAAATCAGGTTTGGACACTAGTTGAGCCGCCACCTCAGTGCAACCCCATTGGTACCAAGTGGGTATTCAAAAACAAGCAAAATGCGGATGGAGTTGTGGTACGCAACAAGGCTCGGCTAGTTGCCCAAGGGTTTTGTCAGAAAGAGGGAATTGATTTTGAAGAAACCTTTGCACCTGTAGCACGTCTTGAGTCCATTCGCATACTCTTGGCGTTTGCAGCGTCAAAGGGTTTTAAACTCTTTCAAGTGGATGTTAAAAGTGCCTTCCTAAATGGTTTCATTGAGGAAGAAGTATATGTTAGACAACCCCCTGATTTTGAAAACCCCAAGTTCCCAAACCGTGTGTTTAAGCTTCAAAAAGCCTTGTACGGTCTTAAGCAAGCTCCTAGAGCTTGGTATGATCGTCTCAAGAAGTTTCTTGTTGGTAAGGGTTTTAAAATGGGGTCAGTTGATAAAACACTCTTCTTGTTGAGTCATGGCAGCGACTTGTTGACCATTCAGATTTACGTGGATGATATCATCTTTGGGGGAACATCTCATGCTCTTGTGTCTAAGTTTGCTGAACAGATGAGCTCTGAGTTCGAGATGAGCATGATGGGCGAGCTCCAGTACTTCCTAGGCCTGCAGATCAAGCAGATGAAGGAAGGGACATTCCTTCATCAAGTCAAGTACACCAAGGACCTGCTGAAGAAGTACAAGTTTGGCGGAGACCTCAAGCCCCAGACGACACCGATGAGTTCAAGTGGAGGACTTGACAAGGACGAGGATGGAGTTGCTGTTGATCAGAAGGAGTATCGGGGGATGATCAGATCGCTTCTGTACCTGACAGCCACAAGACCAGACATCTTGTTTGCTACTGGACTTTGTGCTCGGTTTCAAGCATCTCCGAGGGAGTCGCACTTAAAGGCGGTCAAGTGGATCTTCAGGTACTTGTCATACACCTCCGAGCTTGGCTTGTTCTATTCTGCCTCCTCCTCCCTTCAGCTCTCTGGTTTTTCTGATGCTAACTATGCTGGCTGTAAGTTGGATCGCAAATCCACTTCAGGCACATGTCAATTTCTTGGTTCGTCTCTTGTCTCTTGGTCCTCCCGCAAACAAACTGGGGTAGCCCTTTCCACCATAGAAGCCGAGTTTGTCGCTGCTGCTAGCTGTTGCTCCCACCTTGAGAGACTTTGGGTTAGAGTTTCCTGAGAGAGTGCCTTTGTTCTGTGACAGCACCAGTGCCATAGCCGTAGGCAAGAACCCATGTCTCCACTCCAGATCCAAACACATAGATATACACTATCACTTCCTGAGAGACCAATATGAGAAGGGAGTAGTGGACCTTGTACACGTTGATACCGATGATCAGCTAGCAGATATACTCACCAAACCCCTCGAAGAAACACCCTTCATTCGTTTGTGGGGGGGAGTTGGGAGTTGTGTATCCCTTTTAGTTCGGGGATGCATTTTGAGTAGTTTAGGTTTTTCCTTTGCTTTAGTATTTTTCTTGCATTTTGTATCATTTTCTTGCATCATTGTTCATAGTGCATATGTACACATGCACCTAAGCTTCTTTTGTACAGTTGAAGCATTTGCTTGTATCTTTTGGTGTTATAGATGCTCTGTGTAGAGATGACCATGCTAGCTATGCTCTTTTGAATATATTGCAAATCTGAATATGAGATAGTTTCTTTCTTTGAAAATCTGAAAATGGTCACCTCTAAGCTTGTCTACTAGCATGAGGAGTTGAATGCTTTGCTAGCCTGATTCATGCCTTGTTAAGCTTGAAATCTGATTGTTTGGAGTTAAACTGCTTTGCAATGTTCTATATGTCTTTCTGGTTAATGCAAACAAGTGGTAATCTGAATTTCATGCTAAATAACCAGTTCTAAAGGTGCTAAGTAAATGGAAAAGATCCAGGTGGATCTCCTTGACACCACTAATCAATGTTTTGAGACTGCTCTTTCATGAGAACTTGGACATGGCTGTGGATGACTGAGAGTGTTGTCTTAAGCTCCTGACGGTCCACTTCTGTGGTATCGAGGCTTGGCACATTCGAAAAGATTAGCATTGTCAAGAGATAACCCCTGGCACAAGCACTAATCTTGCTTGTCTTTCATGCGCTTCCGATACAAATTCTGAAATTTGGTTGAAAACTTGCAAGAAATGGCTTTAGACTTGCTAGCGTTTGCTCCTTGATACAGTTCTTGCACTTGGTTATGGATTAGTTTGCTTATGCCTTCCTGCTTATGTTTGGTAGCTCAGGCTCAAGTTGGTGATGCTTTTGTTTTGATAACCCTGACCTGCTTGCTCTAGTTCAGTAACTCTATATTCTCCTAAGCATTTTGATGCAGAGTCTGTTTGCTACCCTCTGCACTATACCTACTAGAACTTGTAAATGCTCGTACCATACCTGAGAAGCTTGTTTATGCACTCCACTTGCACTTCTTGGCATATTTTCAGGGGGAGTTGCATCTCAGGGGGAGGTTCATTCCAGGGGGAGTGACCTCCATGACTGCGTGTGACTCACACTTGATGAGTCCCATTGTCAACAAGGGGGAGAGTTTTGACTCATCTTCCTTTGCACTTGGGAGTGAGTGGTGTGAGAAATTGAAAATTCCTCCTTGTGACAAGGGTAGCAGAGTGTGCACTCATATGGTTGAGCATTGCATATTGTGAGGGGATGCATTTTGGGTTAAGTTGTTCCAGTGTTTTGAGCTTTTGTTTGCTCTTGTACCAGTTGTGTCGAGCCTTTGCCTCTTTCTGGAGGAACCGGTGTTTTGCCTTTACATGACTGCGTAGAGCTTCGCCTCTGTCTTGAGGGGTCATGTTTTAGTATGATTGGCTGCGTAGAGCTGTTTTCCCTTATCTTAGGGGGCTGATTTTTGGATTTGATCTTGTTTAGCTCAAATGACCTTTTCTAGCTTCTGTTTGGCTCTTGGTCATTTGGTTGAACTTTTTCTCGATTTCTCTTTCTTCTTTGGTTATCCTTTCCTATTTCCCGTCTTGTCTTGTTTTGTGCTTTGTTTTCTTGTCTCCACATTTGGATGCAGGTAGCAGGTGACTGAAGAGTTGCTGTTACTTGGAGGAAGATGGAGGATGTTGACAATGCACTCATCAAGGGGGAGATTTAGGAGCCATGCTAAATAGGGTGGGCCTCATGGCTCCTGGAGATGATGAGTGATTGTCAACGGAAGGCTCGCCACCCTGAAGAGGGTGGTGAATGGGAGCTCGCCACCCTGAAGAGGGTGGTGAATGGTGAAGTCCCCTGAAGAGGGGCCACCCTGAAGAGGGTGATCGACCTGCCGTGGTGGACAGCCGGTGTTCGACTCAGGTACACGGAGGGCGGTCTGCGGGCTGAAGAGCGCGGGGGATGTGGTGTCCAATCCGGGTGCACGGCGTCGGGCGGCAGGCGCTTTGGCGGTTTCGGCGTAAAACCGTCACCTATCTCGGGAAAGCGAAAGGTTTCGGCGACTACTTCGGAAGGCGCTGAGAAGGATGGAGCCCATGGGCCGGCGAGCACATGGGCGCTCCAGTTTGGTGGTTTGGGCCTCAAAACCACCGCCCACCTTCTCTAGGCTGGCAGAAGCCTGGACAAGATAGACGACATAAATATCTCCGGCGGCACGTGGCAGATATCCTGCGGATGCGTAGGATCGAAGCAACCACTCGAAGCTACTGGGCGCCGTTGGATGACTTCTTCGATGTATCTTTCCAGTTTTGCCCCTACGGGCGTTGAGTCGCTTAGATTAAGTGTAGGGTCAGTGTCGTCTGGGGTCATTATTCCATAGCCTATATAAACCAAGGTGGGCAGCCCATTAGGGTGACCTCTCCCACTTGGTTTTGTTTGTGAGAGATTAGACAACCAAGTGCTTACATGCTCATGAGAGGCTAGGTTAGAGAGATTAAACCCTCCTTAGCCTAGATAATCTAGATTAGTGGGTAGGATGAGGGGTGGCAGGTTGTGAACTCTCTTGTAATCTCGTTCTTGGAAGTAATCAAAGCTTTTCTTTGTGCTAATTGCATCCTTGAACAGATCCTCCTGGTCCCCCTCTTGTTCTTGCCCGTTTTGATCTCAATCTCTTAGCTGTTCGTGGTTTTGAGTTTGCCAAGTGATTAGATCTTATGATTCTCTTTCCTCTGCACTTCATACTCCATTTGATTCCATGAATCACCCCTTGAGTATGGCTGCGGGATGAATCACGTGTTCTTCATTCGTTCTTGAGCTCCTTTCCCCTTTTCTTTGGCCGATTGAAATTCACAAGATTGGTGAGTCCTTTTCGAGGATTTCATTTTGGGATAGCCTCCTTGTGAATTCAATTGAGTGCTCTCAAAGTTTGGAGTGGATTGGAGTTCTTTTGATTTGGTTTTGCTTGGATCTTGTGGCTTGCAAGCTGTGCACGGGCTATCTGCGTGCGCTGGGTCGGACAGTCCGACCCTAGCGATGCGGACAGTCCGGCTGCGCGGCGCGCTGCTGCGTGTCCTAGGGTTTACTGTTCCGTTTGTCCGACCCGTTGCTGAAGCACCAGTCGGATAGTCTGACCCATGCCTTCGCTGTAGCAGCGTGTGAGGATCCGCTCTGTCTCTTTGTCCGACCCGGTGGATCGGACAGTCCGACCCACTGTGGTGCGGCGCGGTGTTTTTTCCAGCGATGCTGGATTTGTCCGACCCATTCATTTTTGAACCAGTCGGACTGTCCGGTCTGTTGTGCTGTGTGCGCTCTCGGTGTTTTCCCCAGTAGAGTGGACTGGACTGTCCGACCCCCTCTGCTAGGGTTCTGAGTGATCTCTTGCGCCTTTCTCTTTGGCGTTTTGAAGAGGGACTCTTTGGTGTGTGTTTCCGCTGTGTTTTGTCAAGTGTGTAGCCTTTCAGTGGCCGACACTTGACGGTTCTTGAGAGGGGAGTTTTTGGGGTTTCGTTTTTAGTTTTCGACCATTCACCCCCCCCCTCTGGTCACGTGTCTCGGTCCAACAAACGGTCTGCTATTGCTCGGCTTCAATTTGGCGGTGGTTAACCCTGCCACGCGATAATGGGCCGCCTTGCCTTCCTTCCCAGAACCATTACCTTCATTGCAGCTGTCACCACCTGAGGTCGTCCCCGGCGGTAGTACCAGGATGACTGCGCCGGTAGTGGAGGATGATGACTTGCTTCCCCGCTTCTACCTCGTCTACGACCCTATCAAAGAGTCGCCTCATCAATTCGAGGTATTTCTTATCCCGGACTTATGGGTTAAACGTGAATGCAAATACGACGGTCAGGCGGAATGGCCGCCCTCGCAATACACAGCGCACGTCTTCTCCTCAGCCACATGGAAGTGGGAGGAGAGATCTTTTGTTCGTCAAGGAGAGCCTGCCGGAACCTATGCTGATGCCGTTGTTACCTGCCGCGACCGCCATGGAATCTATTTTCAAGGAGCACTTTATGTCCATTGCCAAAATCATTCTGTTATGAGGTATATTGTAGTCACATCATTTCCATTCTGAATCACAGGGTGTTTTACATTTTCGATCCCAACTTTGACCGCTTAATTTTTTAATTTTATTAACAAAATTAGAAGTATATCTATTTTTAATGTGATTCAGTTTATTATATAGTATACTTTTAAGTATGATTTTAACTTTTTCATATTTATATAAATTGTTTGAATAGTACGAGTAGTCAAAGTCGGTGTTAAAAAAATCAAACAGAGGAAGAAATAGATTTAAAACAGAGGATGTATAGATTTTTTCCCCTAGATGGGTTGTTCGCTTGAGCTACAAGCTGGCTGTTTCTGGCTATTTTGTGTGTATAGGTACTGTAGAAGAAGCCAGAAGAAGCCGGCTTGTATGCATGGTGTCGGTGTGCATGTAGTATTTAATTAATTAATCTACTTTCATTTGTAGAGTTGCCTGCTTATCGAATGCCGATAATAAGTACCAGATGATAAAATCACCATTAGCAGGGAGTAAACTGGGTGTCCATGATGATTCCTATATGGGGAAATCAGAGAAAGGGCTTGTGTATTCTGCGTTGCTCTATCCGGATGGTGCTAGTTGGCCCCACTTTCGGGTTTGGTTGCTTAATGTTGACAAGATGAAGTGGATGTTGAGAAGTGACGTCAGCCTTCGAGCAGTGGTGGAAAATTTTGCTACTCTTAGACTATGAGAATATTGACTATGAGAATAGATATAACAAACCGTGGATCCTTGCAAACTATGGTGATACATCGGCAACACCTCCTGCACAAGAAGATGATGAGATTATCGAGTATGGTGATGATAGTGAATTGGACTTTGACACCAGCAGCATTGTCGGTGAAACCAAAGATGAGGCCACAAGACACGGGCTGTATTGTATAGTTTTTCTCGGATTCGATCCTTACAAAGAGGTCGCCTTCTTCTGCTCAAACTCAAGTGTACTAGCTTATCAACTGAATACACCAAAGACTCAAGAGTTGGGCCTCTTAGATTCATTATTCTACATCGATACTCCATCATTCCTCTACACACCATATTGGATGCAGATTGAGCACTTATATTTTGGACAAAATAAAATACAGTAGCAGTTTATCGGTCCTTTTCCCTGATGTTATATAATATTTGGAGCTAGTATGTGTAAGTCCTCGTGTCATCTGTTATCTTTGATCAGCCGCACGCTCCTCTCTCTCTCCCATGTGTGCCCTTTTGTCTCTCACTCGCCTGCCACGCCGCACCGCCATTGAGCCGACATCCAACCGCCGTAGAGCATCTTCAGCTCCTCCTCTCCATCTGTTATCGGGCCGGGAACAATATAGGGAACCATTGATTCACTGGATCAAGAAAACAGCTCCGATCCTTCGGTGATTATTCAAAGTTGGTTTCTAACACTCTCCCTGGAGGTCATGATTCGACGATGAGGAGGCGAAGGTAAGTTGTGCTAGTTTTCAAATCCGGCCTTGGCGTGGACTGCTTGCCCAGATGAGGCCCC